>NC_048289.1:1604720-1631551 GCF_009762535.1 Notolabrus celidotus
GCTCCACCTCTCTCTCTCTCTAACAGGATTATCTCTGAGTGATGATTTTATTATGATAACATGATCTCTGATAAAAGGACGGCCGTATCTCTCTACTCATCTTCGTCTCTGTTTCCTGCTGAAAACAAACTCATCATGTGTGAGATTCAATCAGAGAGGAAATGATGATGATGTGTTCTTCATCTCCTGCTCATGTATCTCATTGTTCAGACAGACATTATTGATGTATGGTTGTGTTGAATGTAATCAGACCTTGAGCTGGTTCAGGACTGTGTTTATCAAAGTGTGGTCTCTTTTAAAAAGTAAACAAAGACATGATCTGCAGTCTGAGCGGATATGTAGTCATTAAAACATGTTGATATCAATACACACGTGTGTCTCTGGATGGAGAAACAGCAAATCAAATCAAATCTAAACACCATTCAGAAACTCAGAGTGTTTCTCTGCAGAGGATCCTAACACGGGCCCGGCTCCGTGCTCTCTCATTCATCAACACCCACCGGTTGTGTTTTTAGAATGCAGCACGGAGCAGGACCTCCGGACACCTGGAGTCATGTGACCGAGGTTTCCCTGCAGTAATTACTGAATCAAGGATTCTCCTCCTCCTCTCATCATCCATGTTGTCTTTCTGGTCCTCTGAAAACCTCTGACCTGTTGACTCCAGGCCTGGCTCCGCTCATCATGACTTTGGTTTGTTGTTGTAGTTAAGTGAAATACGATCTGGTGATAACACAGAGTGTTTTATTCTGAAAATAAACCGGATGTTTTCATTTTGTTTTGGTGAAACCTGACTTCCTGTTCCGCTCCATCTGCTCTGTTGAGATTGATGCGTCGTGCTTCAGCATCCGGCAAACATAGAAGTCTTGTGTATCTGATCCAGAGGGCTCTGACCTGCTGGATCAGAGACGCAGCCGGAACTCAACGGAGTGGATCCAGTGGAAGTTAACACATTGATTAGAATAGAAACCTATCAGATGCGGTGCTGTGACGGATCGGAGACGGACCGGACACAGATCTGGTGGAATTTGTCCATAACGTCCTCTGTGTGCGCTCTCTTAAAACCATCAAACTGTACCTCTAACGTGTTTCATACATGTTTGTAATGTTTGTGTTCACCTGCAGGTTAAAGCTCCCGGAGACATCAGCCTGACTGAAACTGCGCATAGAGATGATTCTGAGTTTACCATCATCATGCATGCTCTGCTGCCTCTGTAGATTTTCTGAGGACTTTCGAAAAACACTAATAAGTGCTTACATTTCAGATAATCAGACTGACTAAAGGATCTCCAACAAGAAACATCTACTAAATCTGTCTTGGGTTATTTTAGTTTAGTTTTCATTTTCATTCTTGAACCCGTGTGTTCATTGTGTTTGTAGTGTTTCCTGTTTTATTTTGAAGGGCTTGCTCCTCATGTTTCATGCTTTGTTTTACTTCCTGTCCTTTCCCTCCACTTTGATTGCACCCTGTTGGTTTCACCTGTGTCCTGTGTTCACATCTGTTGCTCCTTACATAGTGTGGATTTAGTTTCTGTGGGTGTGTCCCGTCCATGTTCATGTGCTTAGTGTCAGTGACCAAGTGTGTCCCGTCTCTCCAACAATCAAAACAGCAGCACACCTGACCTGCACTTTATCTGTGCTTACGGTAAGACTGCAGCTCAGCTGTGTTGGTGAAGTTTATTCCCCCTAAGTTATAATCAAGAGCCACAAAATTGCCGCTGGATGCAGCTGAAGAAATTTAAATGTAAGAAATGTTTTAAAGATGTAAATGTAACTTTATATTACATTCATATCTTAACAATACATATGCCTAATTTGCCTCATTTTTATATCTTTCTTTTTTAAACTCTGCCCTGTACAGTGAGTGCTCAGAGAGGCCCCTTTAAATAAAATGTGTTGTTATTATTATTATTATTATTATTATTATTATTATTATTATTATTATTATATAGCCAAACGTTTGCAGTGAACAGGTCCATGGTGATTAAAACCTTACAATGTATTATATAAAGGGAACACTTAATTCACTACCTGTATCTGCAGAGATGTTTTTATTAATAATCATATGGAGTTTATCACAGTCACATATTACAGTTGTAAAGTACAAATTTGGCTCTCTAAGCCTACGTCTTACCATTAATGAAGAGATGACCCAAGCAGAGCTCTAAATAACACCGAAACAATCAGCTGCATGTTTAGTCTAACTCAATATATCCTCTCATTATACTGCGTGATGAAATGGGGGTCGGCAAGTGTGTTGCAACTGCTTTTAAAAATCCCTTCACACTTGACCACTAAATACGTGCTCACAGACGATACGCAAATGTTCCTTTAACGTCACCAGAGTGTGAGCGTAACCGAGCGCCACAGTCTCCTCCTCCCTTCTTTGTGGGGTTCTTCCTCTCTCGTGCTCTCTGGTGTTTCTCTGTGCTTTCGTTTTTGGACATTCTCAAGTAAGTTTTGTTTAACCTGTTGGCTTTGTCTGCACGTGGGTCCTCCCTCCTTTGTTTGACTACACACGTGACATTATCCAGTAGACCAGTAGGTTGTTATTGAAGTGTAAATCTCTATAAGCTCTTAAATCTCTATATTCCTTCCATCATGTTAGATGTTAGATGTTAATTCATGTTGAGTTATTGTTTCATCCACATTTCCCCAAATTGAATCTGATTAGTTTGTATCTCTGGACATTTTGAGTCTCAATCTGAAGGATTAAAGCAACTTAAAGGCAATAGTATTAATCCAATGATGCAACATTAGGACTCCACATTTTTGTTGTTGCAGCAGTAAGCTTCAGGTGAGCTCAGTGTGTGGTCCTATGATTAAATAATAGAAATAAGAACGAGAAACGAGTCAAACACTCTGAACTCACGACTTTAGAAATGAAACCAAACGTCAGAGTGAACATCCGAGCTTGTATCAATACTTTTAAAACACTGAACAGACCGTGCTGCAGAGACTCTCACTATGTGTGTGTGTGTGTGTGTGTGTGTGAGAGCCATAATGAGTCTGTGCTGTGAGCAGATGGATGCTTTATTTTGTTTGCTCTGTCATCAATCCCCCCCCCTCCTCTTCCTCGCTCTTCATCACTCAGACACACACCGTCAACAACTGCTGCTGTTCCTCTGCCTGGTTGCATAATTAGCACGGAGGAGGGATGACTTCATGTGTGTGTGTGTGTGTGTGTGTGTGTGTGTATGTGTCAGTGTTTGGTCGTGCCTGGTTGATGACATCACACTCAAGTGGTGGGTTTACACCTGTTTGCTGTCAGTCTCAGTCTATGCAGGTTAACTCTCATTCAAACTGTCACCACCTGAACCTGTTAACGCTCCTCCTCCTCCTCCTCACTGTCACCTGCCCAAGATTCTCCAGCTTCCACTGCACATCAGTTTCAGCCACAGGTGAGGTGTGTTTGGTCATACAGGTGACACGTTGCTATCTTTAGGACGCAGAAAAAACTGCGCTCCTGCAGCGAGCTTCTCTTTCTATCATCTCCTCGCACCATGAGACCCTCATCTGTATCTCCGCTGAAACACAACCGATCCAAGACACTAGACGTCAGCTAACCATAGACAGCATAAATAATTGGCATAGTATCCGTGATGATGTCACCCGTCTGTTTCTGAAGCGCTGTTTTGAAGCCAATCGTCGGCGGCAGCCATATTGGAAATGTTGAACTCAACATGACAGCTAGTGTGAGGTAAAGAGGCGGGCCTTTAGCCTCCTCTCTAACAGATACAGTGTTCCCGCCTGTCAATCAAGTCAGCCATGTCCTTATTTGGGAAAAACTTGTAATCGTAATATCTTCAAAAATAACGAGTTATAACCCCCCCCCCCCTGTACAATGTGTGCCGATAGAGAAGTTAACTACGTAGACCCAAGCCGTTTCTTTGTACCAGGATGTAAACATGTTTAGCGTCAACCTCTGGTCTCAAAATATGAAGCTCATGTGGAAGTATCAAAAACTGCAGTTCATGGATCGTCCACTTGAGGCTGGCTGCAGAAACACAGAAACCACATACACACCCATTCAAAGAAGACGATCTTTACAGCAGAATTAAACATGTTTACAGCCTGCCTGACTTGATTGACAGGTGGACCCCTGTAGCTGTTCACGAAAAGACTAAAGACCTGCCTCTTTACACCACACTAGCTTAACAGAAGTTAGGTCGAGGTCAACATTTCCAATATGGCTCCCGCCACAATTGGCTTCAGAAGCAGATGGGTGACGTCCTGGATACTACGTCCGTTACAGTCTATGAGGAGCACCACCTCTCTGCACACTGCGCTCTTCATCATTTAGAAGGAGCCTTCTGTGTTGAACATACATGCTGAGGTTTAGAGGTGCCATGCGTGGATCTCTAAACAAGCTCGACAGTTGCTAACACTTTCTATTGAATGCTGAGGATCTGGATCTGCTTTGTTAGTGGATTTTGCAGGTTCAGTTTAGTGAACGCCTAAACTTTCAGTATAAACTGTCATAAACTATAAACCATGCATACTGCAGTGGTCGCCATGTTCACTCTGTAAACACAGTGCTGTGACGTCTCTGTTTCGCACATGCAGGTCAGTTTAGGGCCACGACATGTTCCCACAGGAGTCTGATACAGACCACATTTAGTGGAGTCTGCAGTGAGAACGTAGCCTTAGAGATTTTTTAAGACATCTTATTCATTCAGCTGACAGGACAGCAGAATGCGGTTGGGCAGGACGCTGGGAGGGAGAGAGCGGAGGGTCACAAACGGAAAGGAATGCGCAAGTATGAATCTAACCTGGGCTGCCTGCCCGAGGGCTACAGCCTTTACAAGAGGCGCACAACTTTAACATTAGGCCAAACCAGCGTCCCACCAAGGTCGTTTTCCAAACACAGAAGAAAATGTCTGATCAGAAAATCTCAAACCCTTTGCTTATTTTTTTGCACGGTGTAAACATCAGAATGAATCACAGTAAACTATACACATGATTGTTGAACAACATGACTTCAGTCTAGGCGCTGTAATCATGAACTAAGAAGACACCTTTATATCTTAAAGAGCTCATAGTGCCCTATTACCCCTCTAGAACACTACGCTCCCAACATGCAGGCCAGCTGGTCATACCTAAAGTCTCTAAAAGTAGTATGGGAGGTAGAGCCTTCAGTTATCAGGCCTCTCTCCTTTGGAATCATCTACCAGTCAGAGTCCGGGAGGCAGACACCCTCTCTACTTTTAAGAGTAGGCTTCAAACTTTCCTTTTTGATAAAGCTTATAGTTAGAGCTGGATCAGGCTTAGACCAGCTCTTAGTTATGCTGCTATAGGCTTAGACTGCTGGGGGAACTGAGACACTCATCACTTACTTTAACTCTCCCTGTCCCATTAAAGTTACTAACCATAGACCTTTCTGGAGTCCCTGAGCTCCCTTGTCTCGTAGGTTCCTCTGGATCTCTGCTGCTGTGGACGTGCCAGACTCCAGCTGCTACAACTACTACTATCCGTCTCACCACTATCATCCCTCTCTCTCTTCATCTCCCTCTATCCCTCTCTCCAACACAGTCTCAGCAGATGTGTGTCTAACATGAGTCTGGTCCTGCTGGAGGTTTCTGCCTGTTAAAGGAAGTTTGTCCTTGCCACTGTAACTTGCTAAATGCTGCAAAGTGCTCTGCTCATGGTGGATTAAGATGAGATCAGACTGAGTCCTGTCTGTAAGATGTGCCTGGATCTGATCCTGTCTTGATGTTGGGTCTTTGTTAATAATAGAACATATGTTTGGAAAGAGTCTGAGGAGAACAACACAACAAAGTACGTGGCTGTCACTGGATCATAACAGGAAATAAGAGCGTCCCTGTGAGCTGAATAATAAAGTCTGTTTTATCTTGATCACCTCACTTTTTTACATTTTGGGACCCTGAGATTGAGAACAGAGTAAATCAGTGATGAGATGATTATGTGGGGTTGGATTAAAGTCAGATTTCTACAGCGTCTGGATGTGTTTGAATCTCCCCCACAGACTGTAGAGTCAGTCCCTGCCCACGCCTCTCCGTCAGTCTGCTGTGAACATAGACCAGTCCTCTCTCATCCCTCTATTAAAAAAAACTCTCAGTCTGGCTCAAAGTGCTGATAAAGCTCATGACTCATGTTCAAGACAAACACAGCACCAGGGGTCACCGCTGATTTCAAGAGTGAGCTCCAGTGGAGGGTGAAGTGGGAGGAACTTAATCGTTGAGTGACCTGCAGGGGCTCTGCAGTCTGGACAGAGAGGAGACGCTGATCCTGCTCAGATCACCTCAGATCGCAGGTTCAAGGACTGAAGGAGGCAGGAAACAGGCTTTAATGGATGTTTCGTATCTGTTACACAACTGGGTCCAAAAAGCATCAGACTGAAGTGTCTGATATTACAGAGAGGACCCCTGCAGAGATAGAGCTTCTAAACTAGACACAGCTGTTACACCTCTCCATCTAAAGACACTTCACTAACAAACAGCCACTTTAAGGCTGGCACACATTACTGGACTCTTCAAACCTTCACACATTCAGAGAGCACACACTTGATGACAACAAAAGACAGATCGCACAAGTTAGTGTGTGGTGTGCACTGCAGAGCACACCACACACTAACCCATTCTTCAGCAGAGTATCAGGTTCTTCACGCTCAATATTCCAAATCTTGCGAAGTAACACGTGAATTCGGTGTAAACAAACATGGCGGAATGTGGGCTGTATTCATTACAGCTCGAGTTGTATTCATTACAGCGGTGAGTTTTCACCGGCGCCATGTTTTTGTTTGTCTTTACTTCCTGTTCCATCAGTCAGCTGAGTCAGCTCACGTCTTGATTGGCTTTTGCTCCGGTACACGTGACATTACACACTGAGCGTGCTCTACTCCTCTCGGAGCATCCCACACACTACAGGATTCATAGTCGCAAATATTAAACATGTTCATTATTTACAATCTCTCCTTCTGAGCCCTTCTGAGCGGCTCCGACTGGACAGAATCACTCTGAACACACCCCACACCACAGGAAAATCACCCATGATGTGGTTTGCAAACATCAGACAATCAAGCCTTTGCTGGCTTTGATCTTAAGAGAGAGATCGGGACAAAAATCAGCCCGATTATCCTGTGGTGTGTACCCGCCTTTAAAGGTGACATATCATGCAAAATTGACTTTTTAATGGTTCTCTACCTGAAATATGTGTCCCTGGCATGTCTACAAACCCCCCGAGAATGAAAAAAATCCATTCTGCCCCTGTTCTGATTTCTCCACCTTTCTGTAAATGTGTGTGAAACGAGCCGTTTCAGACTTCAGTGTTTTTGTTACGTAACAACAATATCAGGTCTGTCACGGAGTCAGAGCTCGGAGCTTGTTCAGCCCATATACTGTATAAAATACTACTCAACTTCTCCTCTGTTTTTCATTCCCTGCACAAATGTGTGCTAACAAGGAGCTTAGGATGGAGGCATGCTAGTTGTAGGCTGTCTTAATAAACACAAAGGTCGGTTTTACTCCCCACGTCTGCAGATTTGAAGATCTAGTGGATGATTTTTATTTATCATGGATAAGTGCTAGCGCTAGTTAGCATAGCTACATAGCTACATGTCGTAGCTGTAGCTGTGTACCAAGACACACGTCTACATACTGGCAAATCAAACAACAAGAAACACTAAATCTGTGACCAATCCTTCAGAAAGGTCCTGCTGCCTTTCTGGCAGAGGTCGGCTTTACTCCCCACGTCTGCAGATTTGAAGATCTAGTGGATGATTTTTATTTATCATGGAAAAGTGCTAGCGCTAGTTAGCATAGCCACATAGCTACATGTTCGTAGCTGTGTACCAAGACACACGTCGACATACTGATAAATAAAACAACAAGAAACACGAAATCTGTGACCAATCCTTCAGAAAGGTCCTGCTGCAGGCGCCTCTCCGTCAGGATCAGATTCTGGATCAGATTCAGAAGGTTGAAGTAACGCGATCTATGAGCAGCCGTGCATATTCAGCCAACATGTAAACATTAGATCAACGTGCTGGAGAGCCGAGGCACATCCACTTCCGGAGGGGGCGTGGTCAGAGAGAAAACAGAGTGTTCTGAGGAGGGCTGAAGAAGAGGGTTTTTCAGGCAGACCAAAATCTGATTTAAAGTGTTTTTTTGAGCATAAACTTTAAAGACATGTTTTGGGGACCTCTTAGACCAATATATATTGATGAAAAAGAGCGTGATATGTCACCTTTAACTTGAAGAAAACAGAACATGCTGCTCTCCAGCTTCCCTGATTGTTACGGTCAAATTCCACCAGATTGTCCGGTCCATCTCCGATGTGTCACAGCACCGGATCTGATAGGTTTCTATTCTAGTCAATGTGTTAACTTCCACTGGATCCGCTCCGTTGTGTTCCAGCTGCGTCTCTGATCCAGCAGGTCGGAGTCCTCCGGATCAGATACACAAGACTTCTATTTTTGCCGGATGCCGGAGCACGACGCATCAATCTCAACAGAGCAGATGGAGCGGGACAGGGAGTCAGGTTTCACCAAAACAAAATGAAAACATTTTCTGTCTGTGTAATGTTATTGATTCAATCGCTAAACAAGGACCGGCGTCAACTCACTAAGTCCTGGAAAAGCAGCCCCTCAGTGGCTTATTGGTTTGTTTGGACTGGCAAAAGCGAGCAACTACAACAATCATTTAAAAAAATACTTTTGTCATGTCTGAGAAAAAAGGATCTGTAAAAATAATGTGTGAAAAGGTTTTGTTGATACAGAAATATTGAAAGAATTTTTTCCTTGACATTTGTGCAGAAATATTCTTCACAGTGTGTTCTCACTAAGTCTGAGAGACGGATCTGTGAGTGAGACCAAGAACATCTAAGTTACAAACTTAGAATTAAGAGCATGAATGTTGACTGATCTTCTGTGCAATCAGCAGAATCATAATATGACCAATGTGAGGTTTGAATATAGAGTTGTAGATGTAACAGCTGTATGTGGTTAAAGATCATCTTCCTCTTTAAGTAAAAGCTCAGACTCTTAGAATAACAACCAGAGCCTGTCAGGGACAAAAACTCTAACTTTGATTCTAAACTTTATCATAAAGCAACCTCCTGAAGTTGTGTGTACCTGTTTTGTCTTCAGGCTCTGAAACATGTAGAAACAGCCCCCAGTTATAAAAATACCTGAGCTCCCCTCTAAGCAACAAACACCTGGGTGAGACTGTAACCCCACTTTGACCTCTGACCCCGGGCTCTGACCTGCTTGAGTGGATTTCCTGCGGGCCTTCTTGATGTCTTCTTCGATCTTGTTGCTGAGTTTGATCTCCAGCTGCTGCGTCTTCAGCTCCAGTTCCTTCTGCCTGTCGGCCAGAGCCTTACGAGCCTGCCGGGGAGAGAGTCAGAGACACTTCAGACCTCACAGCTGCACCGACTCTTAACTTTACACGTCTACTGTAGTGCAGGTCTGTCTTTAAAATCTGGGAGACAAACATCTTTAAGTGCTAAGAGTTCCTACGAGGTTGTAGTCTGCCTCTGTTCATCGCAGGGATAACGCAGACATGTGTAAACGCTGGACTGTCAGTATGACGGTTCATCAGGAGACGTCTGCTCTCTGCTCAGATGACAGATGATGGGAGACTGATTTGTTTCTGACTTCAGGGTCCGGACAATTTCTTTTCATCAAACATGGAGAAAGAGCAGGAAACAGTCCAGGAAACAGACGTCTGCTGTTTGAATCAGCACCAACACTGAGGTTAATCTGCAGAGCTGTGCAGCGTTAGTCTGAGACTGTAGGGCTGTCACAAAGATTCATCACGTTTATAAAGTATCAACATGATTCATTCAAAAACTGTTTCAACATCTGGAAATAAAATAAAGGCAAATATAAGAGGAAAAAATGTGATTCATTTCCCTGTGTTTGCTCGATCATTGTTCTCAGTTATTTTAAACTAATTGACTAAATTAATACTTACTTCATGCAGACAGAGGTATTTTCTCTGAGTATCGTTGTGTCCATCACTGGGTTCACCAGCTGAGCGTTAGTTCAAAAGTAGCCTAGTTTGAACGTAATTTCTAATTCAGGATGAAGTGTACTCTCTCATAACATTTTGGGCCTTGCACCAGCTGAGATAGTTCCAACGTTAGTATAAGTTACATCTTCAATTTTACACCTCGACTCATAATAGCTAAAAAACTCATCTTAATGTTTTGGAAAAAAGTAGAGGCTCCACCTGTCAAAGTATGGTTAGAAGAAATGGTAAAACTCTCTTATATTGAGAGGATTCAGCTCTCACTTTCAAATAATCCAGGGCAATATGGCAAGACTTGAGTTCCCCTTCTACAATATATTCAATATATTGAAAAAACAAACTCAACTAATCACGATATAACATTAATGGCCTCATTGGAGTGGCAGGAAGTACAGCTCTGACAGGGTGGGTGGGTATGGTGGAGTAAGGGAGGGGTGGGTGGTTTTGAGTATTACTTTTCCTCTATGTTTTTTTTTTTCTTTTAGTGTTACTCACTACATCTGTTGACTTGTATGTTTGTTTGTTATTTTTGTTTTTCTTCATTTAATTGAAAAGGAGGAAAATATCTGTAACATTGAATGTTTTATAATTAGATTCCTCTGAGCTGCCGTAGACGTCCTCCTGCTGCGGACGATCTGGACTCCAGCTGATACGGACGTGCTGGACTCCAGCGGCAACAGCTACTACTACTCGTCTCATCACTATCACCTCTCTCTCTTACTCCCCTCTATCTGTCTTTCCAGACCCAACTCGGTCGAGGCAGATGTGTGTCTAACATGAGTCTGGTTCTGCTCGAGGTTTCTGCCTGTTAAAAGGAAGTTTTTCCTCTCCACTGTAACTAGCTAAATACTGCGATGTGCAATGCTCATGATGGATTAAGGTGGGGTCAGACTGAGTCTTATCCTGTCTTGGTGTTGGGTCTCTGTTCATAATTTGACATAGTGTGGTCTAGACCTGCTCTGTTTGTAAAAGCGTCTTGAGATAACGTTTGTTGTGATTTGGCGCTATACAAATAAAGATTGATTGATTGATTGATTGATAATTGCTACCTCAATAAAAAACATTTAAACATTAAATATTACACCTCGCTCTGAGTCGGTGTAAAGTCCTCAGTAACAGACCGGGTGTCATGGCCAAGTGGTAGCCTCTGTTCTAAAAATATGTGGCCAATGGTGAAGGGCTAAAAACTGCAGTTCAGGAAGACTCCCGGAAGCCACATACACACCCATTCAAAGAAGCCGATCTTTACAGCAGAAATAAACATGTTTACAGCCTGGTTCAAAAGACGAGTGTAGTCTGGATAGCTCATTCAATTGGCACATACTGTACGAGGTGAATTTTTGTCATATTTCACCTTTATGTTGCTGTTTGTTGACTAAGTGAAGTTACAGGAGATATGATTAGCTGTTAGCTTGTTTAGAGGCAATGTGGCTAAAGGGAGTTAGCACTTAAACAAACACCTCCTCAAGAAAAAAGCTGTTCACTGATTGGCCGAAGGAAGTGAAAACGTCACATCTAGGTTAGTTTAGACCGTAGTTGGACATCACGTTCTACTAGTTAAGATGAATCTTACCTCTCTGTGGTGAAACCAAACAATGACACAACTGAAGTTACAAACTAACTCGTTTCAACGTTTGGTTTAGTGAGGACTTCACACCCTAGCTTAGGACTCAACTTCTGCAGAGCTGCTGTTAGCCGCCCTTTATTATCCTCTTTATGGTGTCATAGGAGGCTGGGGCGGTAAATCTTAACCCCACTGAGATCAAAAACAATAACTCATGAAATAATAACTATATTAAAAACTAGTTTTTAGTTAAGAAATATACAGAACGTTAAATAATTACACTACTGAAGGCACTAGTCTATGGACACAAATAGATGCCAAAATAAAATGAAAAAGCAAAATGCGTATTTATTCTGAAAATTAAAAAAGCATTTCTGTGAAGGCATTTTAATTGCTGAATTTTCTTTTTAATTTGAATTATGATAATAATTTAGCGGGGCATTTTTTGAAAATTAATTATACATAAATAATTAGCATTGTTGAAGATTAAAATTGAAATGCGAATAGGATTGATGAATATTATTTTTAATTATGAATCACATAATGCAGCTATATTTGGAAAATCAATAAGCATTTCTGTTAATGCAATTTAATTTTCAAATTTGCTTTTTCATTTTAATTTTGGTAACTATTTGCTTCCATACTAATCTAAAGAATATTTGAATCATAGCAAACAGAGCTTAAATGATAAACTCCTAAATGCTCATTATTACTCTATACTACTCTATATATACTACTAATTCCCTCATTTATTGTCTTATTCATATTAATATCTGAGACTTTTAAAGGCCCTCCTTACATTAGGACATGTGTTGATAAAGGAGGTAACATTTCATTCAACCCATGACTCAAAGTTCACGATACACTTTTTCCTTTGCCGTGTAAGAGTGTGTGTGTGTGTGTGTGTGTGTGTGTGTGTGTGTTTGTGTGTGTACCTTCTCCACGGCTGTGTAGCGTCCGACCAGCTGTTTCCTCAGGTCGGCGATGTGATGATCGAATCTCTTCATGTCTTTCTTAAAGTTCTCCCTGAAGGTGAGGAAAGGTTTCTCCACTTCACTCTGCAGCTGATCGACAGAAGAAAACATCCCATGATCAACACCGACACGCAGAACAAAGACAACAACAACAACACAAGAGTTTTCTTAACCTCTCTGAGCCTCCTTCAGGTGTCAGAGGACGATAAATCATGAAGTCAGACATGACAGTCGTTTCTCTGAGAGCTCTCTGTTTAACATCCTGAGTGTGTCTTAGTGCAGACCTTAGGCGTTTTTTGGCTACAGGAACGACCAGTGGACCCAGGGTCTAAATTTAGTTCAGGGGTAGATAATCTCCCCCCTGAAAAGCCTCTGCTAGGGGGGTAGTACTTTTTAAAAGTCCTGGGACTTTCAGGGGGCACGGCCTGCAATGCTGAACGTGTCTGATTGGTAGATTAACCTCAGTGTTTTTATTCCTCCCTCCGTCCACAATAACATCACACACATCTGTGATTCACTTGATTTCTCTTTCTTTCATTAGTTTTGATTTGTTCTATCTTTTTTGTATGTGTGTGTACTTTTCAAAAGAAGAAGCTGTGATTCTCTTGATTTAGCAGCTTGTAACAGTAGTCTTCTCTCAGCCCACCGTGAATGAGTCTCTCCCGGTGTTCCAGTTTTAAAAGTGACCCTGTAATCTGGAGACCTTCAGCTGAACGTGTCAGTGTTTGTGGAGTTTACACAGCTGTTGAAACACAGAGGGAGTTCCTGGGAATGCAAACTAGTTTAGTTTTTATTAAGATTTCAAAATATCCTCATCAGATATTTAATGATGGTCTAAAGACGTTTATGAGGGATGCATCCGGCTGAAAGTCTCCAGTTAACAGGGTCGCTGTTTAAACCAAAACACCGGTCGATCTCTGCCACGGCTTTTTGAGTTCAAAAGGATTTTAAAGCCGTGTTGAAACGTCTTTGCTACTGACGCTTATCTCCTCTCACGTGTTGATTCAGTCTTTGCTTTTTCCATGTTTTCAACCGCAGGCGCAACATTTTCACTTTTTTTCAAGTTTCTTCTGCTTTTGGAGCACAATTTCAAATTTGAGGAAAATGTACTTTTTCGACAGGATCCGGGTCAACTTTTTTGTCAATTTTTTTTTTCAAAATTGTTTTTTTGTCACAATTTTTTTCTTGTCACATTTTTTTTTGTCAACATTTTTTTTTTCAATTTTTTTTGTTTTCAAATTAAAATTTTGTTTTCAAAAATATTTTTTCAGTTTTCACAGAGGGAGTTCCTGGGAATGCAAACTAGTTTAGTTTTTATTAAGATTTCAAAATTTCCTCATCAGATATTTAATGATCGTTTAAAGACGTTTATGAGGGATGCATCCGGCTGAAAGTCTCCAGTTAACAGGGTCGCTGTTTAAACCAGAACACCGGTCGATCTCTGCCACAGCTTTTTGAGTTCAAAAGGATTTTAAAGGCGTGTTGAAACGTCTTTGCTACTCGCGCTTATCTCCTCTCACGTGTTGATTCAGTGAATCCATCTGTGATGAAATATAGCACCATCTAAAACAGACCAGCTGAGTCTCTTCATGCTAACAGGCTAACTGTTGTCCTGTTGGGACTTCAGTCCGCAGTCGAAACGCACTAAACAATGGGGACACAGGAACCTTCTAGTTCCAGGTAAAGTAGTTCCGGGGGCTAAAAGACCCTGGTACTCTTACGTTGAAATGCACCTCTTAGCTCTCATCAACCGTCGGTGTAATATCACATTCAGAGCAATATTTTGTGATCTTTTTCACATTTCATTTTGTTGTGACAAATAAATGTAAGTTAAAATCACTGTTAAATTAAAATGCTAAATAAAGATATAAATGTTAAACGTTCAATCTAAATGTTAAATGTTGCTCTGCTGTCCTAAATGCTTAGCTAATATGAAAATTTACACTGCACGCTAGCTTGAGTTCCAAAATAAAACCTTCATCGATTTAGATTTAACATTTCAAATTTATATTTATATTTTGCACTTTTAGATTTAAGTTTGATTTAAACTTAGATATATTTGTCACAACAACATTAAAGGTGAAAAAGATCACAAATATTCCTCTAAATTTGATCCAATAAGTGACTTTTAAAAATTCACTCTACATTTTTAAGACATTTAAGAGCTAAATATGGTGAAATGCTGCTGTTATTTTTAGTGTGCACAACTTTACAAATAGAAACGAGCTCCTCAGAAGATGGATTTCCTCTCAGCTGTGTTGTGTTTGAAACATCAGGCTGTGGTGGGAAATAAATGACAATGTGGAACAGCTGAGTTTCCACACAGTGTCACCCCTGATCTGTGTTCCCTGTCCAAAAGCATGCATGACGTTTAATCACTTTCATATTCCTGATAACTAAATGCAAACACAGATAGAGTAACTCCCCAAGCATCTGAAGAGGTGACTTCTTTCAGCAATAACTCCTGAAATAAATCAAACTTTGTGCACTTCAGTAATGGTAATGTTAGCAATCAAAACAGGAAATCACTTTAATCCACCTCCTCATATCTGATTTAATTATCCAAAAAACATAATTAACTCCATTTCCTGCAGCTGTTTTCAACATTATGTCATCATCCCCAACTCTGAGCCGGTTTACGAGAGGAACGGTTTAAATTTAAGAACCAAATAAGAACGAAAACATCAGATACCCGCTTTTATGTTTCTGAAGGTGAACAGCACGCAGTGAGAAACTTTAACTGTGGGATTAGATAGTGTTCATCTTCATCTTTGATCTGTGGGGAAGCTTTCTGTTCAACGTGCTGCATAGATAACAGTCAACCTGAGAAGTGACGGTGTGTTAAGATCACGAGTAAAGAGAAAGCCCTCCAGATAAATAAACACTCATCATCTGTTGGTGGTGAGTCTCAGTTTCACTGTAAACAGTGCGTTCCACAGACGCATCACTCTGACTTCCTTCAGCGAAATGAGGAGCTGTGATTCACTTGATTTCTCTTTCTTTCATTAGTTTTTATTTGTTCTATCTTTTTTGTATGTGTGTGTACTTTTCAAAAGAAGAAGCTGTGATTCTCTTGATTTAGCAGCTTGTAACAGTAGTCTTCTCTCAGCCCACCGTGAATGCGTCTCTCCTCCTGGTGTTCCGGTTTTAAAAGTGACCCTGTAAACTGGAGACCTTCAGCTGAACGTGTCAGTGTTTGTGGAGTTTACACAGCTGTTGAAACACAGAGGGAGTTCCTGGGAATGCAAACTAGTTTAGTTTTTATTAAGATTTCAAAATATCCTCATCAGATATTTAATGATGGTCTAAAGACGTTTATGAGGGATGCATCCGGCTGAAAGTCTCCAGTTAACAGGGTCGCTGTTTAAACCAAAACACCGGCCGATCTCTGCCACGGCTTTTTGAGTTCAAAAGGATTTTAAAGCCGTGTTGAAACGTCTTTGCTACTCGTGCTTATCTCCTCTCACGTGTTGATTCAGTGAATATGAGTCCGTTCCATGCTAACAGGCTAACTGTTGTGTTGCTCATAATGATACCTGCCTGTGTGTCTGCTTCTATGGTGTCATCTGTGATGAATGGCATTCCTCTTTGTTTTACTGCCCTCTACTGGTCTGGTGGTGTAGTGCATTTACTTATTTTCTCCATACGTCACTGGCCTGAGTTGCACAATCTACCCGGGACTTCAGCCCTCAGTCGAAACGCAGACAACAGTGAGGGCACAGGAACCTTTTAGTTCAGGGGAAAGTAGTTCTGGGGGTAAAAGACCCCGGAACTCTTGGTCAAAATCCACCTCTACAGGACTACTTCTCACACAAGAACATCAGTTTCTGTTTCAGGTTCATACCGCTGAAGGAAGCCAGAGTGAAGCTGCTGTTGAGCTGTTTACAGTGAAACTGAGACTCACCATAAACAGATGAACGGGCGCTCCTCTCTCTTGAATTCTCTCTTGAGTGTATTGATTGTTTGTATTTTGAATGAACATGTGGATCTGCTTCTGTTTGTGACAGGACTCTGCTGTAGATGCTTTAATGTCAGTGACAAGTGAGTTCTTTTACCATCCCAGGGTTGTTTCTTTTGTCCCACATTAGTATTTATTGAATATTTTCTTATTGTTCAGAAATAAACAAAGATGTAATGATGTCTAAAGATCATTGAAACTAGAAATCAGTCTGTCTACTCTGAACATCTATAACGGACATCTGTGCACCTCTGGAGGATCACGTCACTGTCTCTGTCTCCCCCAAGAGTCCAGCTCTGCCTCTGGTCTTTTTATGGTGCCTTCAATGGGGTCGTGTTTACTACTCCCCGAGAAGAGACCATCATACTCTTGTAATATATTTGGTATAAATGCTGGCTATACTCCAACGTGTAAAAGCCATATTACAACCTTCCTCCGGTCCTGCAGATGTATGCAGTGATGACTGTAGTGATGACTGTAGTGTCATAGGCTGCTGGATGATTTATGATGAGTGTGATGAGTGTGTGCTCCAGCCCACAGAGCCATCAGGAAACCTTTAACTGTGTGCAATCCCATCTGAAGACAGTCTGCCTGCCTCATGAGTCACATGTGCTGCAGAGCTGACAGTGCGGAGACACACACTGTCCTTAACACCGTCTCCCTCCTGTGTGTGATGGACCTTTCTGTTAAAGGGTAACTAAACTCTAAGTTTCCAGGAATTGCATCTACCCCGCAATTTCAAAAATGCCTTCAGCACGTGGCGCCTTTCTGAAGTTGTGCACCCTGAAAACAACAACTACAATTCTCTACATTTAGCTCCAAAAAACGTCCTAAAAATGTAGAGAGAATTTTTAAAAGTGACTTTTTTTATCACATTTAGAGGAATTTAATTGGTTGCAAAATATATATTAAGTTAAAATATCTGTTAAATCCAAATGCTAAATATAAATATGAAAGTTAAATATTTTGTCTAAATGTTAAATCTAAATGTTAAATGTTAAATATAAATATAAATGTTAAATATAAATGTTAAATATAAATATTAAATATAAATATAAATAGAAAAGTTAAATATTAAATATAAATATAAATGTTAAATATTAAATATAAATATAAATGTAAAATATAAATATAAATCTTAAATATATATATAAATGTTAAATATAAATATAAATGTTAAATGTCAAATCTCACTGTTAAATATAAATGTTTAAAGTTGCTCTGCGATCCTAAATATTTAGCTTATATGTAAATTCAGACAACTGTGGTTTAGATTTAACAATTAAAATTTAGATTCATATTCATATGTAACATTTATATTTATATATAACATATATATTAATATACACAATTAATATTTATATTTAACATTAATATCTGTATATAACATATATATTAATATACACACTTTATATTTATATTTAACATTTATATTCATATTTAACATTTATATTTATATTTTACATTTATATTTACATTTATATATAAAATGTATATTTATATTTTACATTTATATTTATATGTAACATTTTCATTTAACATTTATATTTATAGTCAACATTATATATAACATTTATATGTATATTTATATGTAACATTTATATGTATATATAACATTTCTATTTATATTTAATATTTGTATTTAACATTTATATTTTTATTTAACATTTATATTTAGATTTTTCATTTATATTTATATATAACATTTATATTTTTATTTAACATTTAGATTTAGATTTAAAATTTAGATTTATATATAACATTTAGATTTTTATTTAACATTTAGATTTAGATTTAAAATTTATATTTATGTTTAGCATTTAGATTTAACATTTAGATTGAGCATTTGGGTTTAACAGTGATTTAACTTAATATATTTTTCCATAAGAAAATGAAACGTGAAAGAGATCACAAATATTCCTCTAAAAAAGTGACTTTTAAAAATCCCCTCCACATCGTTATGAAGTGTTGGAGCTTAATGTGGAGAATTGTAGCTGAAGATTTTCATTGTGCTCAGCTTTACAGACGGCGCCCCATAGGATCCAAATGAATCAGTTGAAACACTTCAGTCACATAAACTCAGTAAATGATGAATACAGAGGTAGACCAGAGACTCCTGTGATGATGTAAAGAAAGTTTAGTAACACATGCCTGTGTATAATAAACTGAAGTCATCAACATGATGACACTAGAGACAGGCGTCTAAGTATTCTGCTGCAAACACTGATGGCTCCAGTTATCTTAGCTTTGATTTGAAATTGATAGAAACAGAATGATGCAACAACAACAACAACAACAACAGCCTGTGGGAGTTTCTATCTCCAGGACAAAAGCTCAGAGACAAGATGACAAGAGGGAGGAAACTAAAGGAGGATGTGGAGTCGGTTCATTGTCTGTTCAGAGGGAAGTGAAGCTCCTCAAAAACACCTCTGCATTAAAGTAACGTTAGACATGAAGGGAATAAGTGCTTCATCCTTACACATGCATAAATAAGATTATATAAGGTACGGTCGTTCAGAGAGCGGCGTGTGATTAGAGGAGGAGAGAGGTGTGATGGATTACCTTTGAGGAGAACTTCAAGTGAACCTCTGCTTCGTCTGCCAGACTCTTCTTCAGCTGGGCCCAGGCCTCCCCCAGGGTCCTGAGAGAGGAGGAGGAGGAGGAGGAGGAGGAGGAGGAGGAGGAGGAGGAGGAGGAGGAGGACCGTTTAATATCTCACACAGCAAAAGACCACACACGTTCACTCAAAGACATGCAGGGGGGAAACGCACACACACACACACACACACACACACATACAGGCATGCAGATGGGGTTCAGCTGCAGAGTGGGTGCAAAAGTTCACAGATACAGCAGAGACTGTAAATCTGCAGTTCAGCTAATGATCACAACGTATGAGACTTTAAACACAGCTGGACACCGTCGCCATTCAAATTAAGGGAACACATTAGGGATTAATCATACACCACATACATTTTTAAATAAGAGGGATTCTTAAAAGTTCCTCAAAAGGCTGCTTTCCTGCATAACTTTAATGAAGTAAATGTAATCTTATCAAAGATAAAGTCAGTGCTCCCTCTGCTGGTCAAACTACATGATGGCAGTATTTCTGGATCACCTGAGATGCATTTCCACCAAGAGTTCCGGGGTCTTTTAGCCCCCAGAACTACTTTCTCCTGAACTAAAAGGTTCCTGTGCCCCCATTGTTGTCTGCAATTCGACCACAGGCTGAAGTCCCAGGTAGATTGTATAAATCAGGCCAGTAAATGCACTACACCACCAGACCAGTAGAGGGCAGTAAAACAAAGAGGAGATAAGCGCAAGTAACAAAGACGTTTCAACACGGCTTTAAAATCCTTTGGAACTCAAAAAGCCGTGGCAGAGATCGACCGGTGTTTTGGTTTAAACAGCGACCCTGTTAACTGGAGACTCTCAGTCGGATGCATCCCTCATAAACGTCTTTAGACTATCATTAAATATCTGATGAGGATATTCAGCTGAAGGTCTCCAGTTTACAGGGTCACTTTTAAAACTGTAACACCGGAAGAGACGCATTCACGGTGGGCTGAGAGAAGACTACTGTTACAAGCTGCTAAATCAAGAGAATCACAGCTTCTTCTTTTGAAAAGTACACACACATACAAAAAAGATAGAACAAATAAAAACTAATGAAAGAAAGAGAAATCAAGTGAATCACAGATGTGTGTGATGTTATTGTGGACGGAGGGAGGAATAAAAACACTGTGGTTAATCTACCAATCAGACACGTTCAGCATTGCGGGCTGTGCCCCCAAAAGTCCTGGGACCTTTGAAAAGTACTAACCCCTAGCAGGGCTTTTCAGGGGGGAGATCATCTACCGCTGAACTAAATTTAGACCCTGGGTCCACCGATTGAAACGCACGTAGTTCAGGGGTAAAGTTCCTGCGGTTGATAAACACCTTAAGCGCTCACGCTACGTTTGAGACATCGAAAAAGGTGCCTCCTGAACTGCTCGGTCTTCACATGCTGCCGCCATGTCTGTTATGATTGACTCAGAGAGTGACGAGAGAGCAGCGCAAGAGACTTTATGATGCTGAACAAGCAGAGCGAAATAAAGATAGCGCCCTCTACTGTTTAAAAATAATATCCAGATACAAATGTTGTTGAATCGATTTTAATCCACCCTTATGTGTATTGATTTTGTAGCGTCCTGTGATATTTCCTTACATCCCTAATTAGGAAAAAAAATGTAATATTACAAAAATTGAATTTTAAATGACTTAATAAAGTCATAAGATAATAAAGTTTTAATATTGTAAAAGTTAAAGTTGTGCTTTTAGGCTTTGGTTAGCCTATGTATTATTTCATAGCTAGCTGTCTAAATTAAAATGAGGAGCATTTAGTAAAGGTTTCAAAAATAACTGAATAAATGTTAAATCAAAGACTCAGTGCTGGTTTTCTGTTTAATGAAATAAGTTTAGTCAGCAGTAAAATGATCAGTGAGAACAGATCAATCTAGAATTATAACATTATCTGATATTATTGGCCAAATATTTAATCTGTTTAAGATTTAAAGACAGTGTTATACTAATAGCTCCAAAATATTTGAATGCACTATGATTAGTAATATTCTTCATGCAACTTACATTTTCATAATTCCACATCAACTGCTTGTATCTGAGCACTTTCATCTGAAAAAGGTGAAATCATATTTCAGTCATCCTCTGATTTGTTCTTAATTTGACTGATTCTTCCTCTTTGTTATTTTTCTTCTCATCATGGACATGAATGTTGGAATGCAGAGAATGTTAAACGTTCATTTGAGGCGAGGCACAGTAAATCTCAAAGTGCAGCCACAGTGAAAGCACATTTTCCTCTCTTATAGTCTAACAGAGCGGGTACGGAGGGAGACAGTCTCTCCATATTTGCTCCAGCTGCTGACTGTAGAACGATCAGAGAGCAGTCAGAGGGTCACAGAGACACGAGGCCGACCGTCTTCATGTCTGAGCGGCTCGCTTCAAAGCTCCGCTCTGAATGGAGACATGTGAGGAATTCCCTCAGACCGACAGCCAAAACATTCCTCGCACTGCCAGAGGAAAGTCCGACACCTGCAGCGCGACGGAAACAAAGACGGGTCAACCTCAGTGTCACCCAAACACATACTGTACACCATTCGGCTCTGAGTGAGTACAGTTTACTGATTCCAATCAGACCCCAGACACATCTCAGACACATCTCAGACAGACCTCAGACAGACCTGAGATATACTGTATCTGGCTTTTCAGTGCAAAGCTTTGACTTCTTATTTTCCCAGCTCAGCTCCTCGTGTTGAGTTAATTCAGCTCCCAGTAAACACCTTAAAAGAACCCTTATCTCAAACATGCAGTTAAATTCAGTTTGCTGCAGCTCAGCCCCCCCTGATGTCACATCTCCACTGGGGAGCATGGCAAAAACACAGACGAACCACAACACTGGTGCATCTGTGATAGACTGACATCATCCAAAACTACAAGCACTCAAATATATCTATTTGGCTCCATTTAACTCGTGGTAATCAGAAGAGGAATCATCAACTATGAGCAACCTTTGCACCTGCAGCTCAGCGAGCAGCCCCTTCCTGAAGAGCACTCAGTGAACTCTGCTTTGTACCATTTTATTGTACACATACTGAATTCTGATGCATCCATGATAGGCAGGTATGAGCAGATAATATCAGACATTACTCAGTGATTTCTGGCTCTCTTTGCTGCTGACAGCCTGCAGGAGAACTCTGAAGGAAGCCTTACCAAGAAATGATGCTTGATTCTGATTGGTCCAAACCCCTTGACAACGGTTATTAACTTTCACTAACATGAGCACCGCCAGAGACAAACTGATCACACGTCATGTCAAATCAATCCACAGAAAAGAGTTCAGACACATTTAGCTTCTGCTTGTTGACACCATAGACCGTAAGGTGAGGGGAAACTGTTAGCTTCCATTAGCATCAGATTGGTGAACAATGTGGCTAAAATTTGAGCTTCGGTTAGCATGCTAAATCAATGTTTACATATCGTCACACTATTAAAATAATTGCCTAAGTCATTTTTTTAACGATTCTGGCCACCTCTGTTGAAATCGCCTTAATCCTTAGTTCAAAGGATTACGCTCTTTATGCCCTATAGGACAATGGCCTAAGTGAAGAGGGTGACTTAGGCCATTTTATTCTTGTTCCAAGTCAAAAAATGTTATTCTTTAGGATAAAATGTCTGAATGGGATGCACTGCCACAGAGGGTACAGGTGCCAAGTGAGCCGATGGCATGGATCAGAGTGTTCCAGCATGCTCTGCCAATCAAAGAGAGGAAGTTTCAGGACCTTCAGTCCATGAAACATGTGATGCCCGTCGAGTGTCATCACTTCTTTGACAATTTGCCACATAGTTAGGTAAATAAAGGTAAATAAAAATGAAGATTCAGGGGATACACTGAGTAGTACTGGGATAGGTACAAAAACCCAGCAAAGAGGAGCTGGACAAGTGAGGAGAGGGATATGCCTCCTCAGCGTTTCCTCGACCTGACATTTGTTCAGTTTAGGTTAGAGTTATTTATGTTTTGAGTTTGCTTTATGGAATTAAAGGACAGTTAAAGCTGGGGTTGGTAATCAGATTTAGATCCACTTTTTGTCATACTGGTTAAAATGATCTTTATGTCCTGATGGTAATCAATACATGATGTGTTCTTAAAAAAGAGTGAAAAAAAGCTGCTATCTACAGCCGGAGTAAACCTGGGAAAACACCAACCAATCAGTATTTTTTGGGTGCCAAAATTTTAAACCATTCAAATCCCGTCTTGCCGTTCTGCCCGCCTCCTGCGCGTACATTTCCCCAGCGTGTACTCTGAGTTCCCGTCTCCTGCCTCTGCTTCCCCTGACTCTACTGACTGCCCCTCTCGCTCCACCTCGCTCAACCTCGGGCCTGTCCCCTCTGACCCGATGAGGTGCTTTGCTCAGGACTGTAGTCCGGATCAGAGTCTAAAAAGCTCTCACCACGGGGGCTCTGACAAGCAGAAGAATGAATGACATTTAGTAAGTCCTACAGAAAATGTAGATGTACTGTAGCGTCCGTCCGGACGCTGTAGGGATGACGAGCCGATTTGTGAACACGTTGAGTTTTAATAACCGGTCACTGTCGGCCGTTACCACGCCAACCAACAAAACAACAATCAATGTTTGAATGAATGAAGAACTTCTCCTCTTGTCTCTCCTCTCTCCAGCTCACACTCTCTACACCTCTCCTGATGCCTTCACTGACTGTCAACACTGTAGGAATTAAGAACATCTACACTGAACACGTTTAACAAACAGTAGAGCTGTTACAGTGTTATATATGTGTTATAACTTTTCTCCTGATATCGTGTCACCAGTACAACTGGATAATGCTAGCATGACAGTTGTGAGTGCTAACAGCAGCCATGTTTGTTTGTGTTTTTAACTTTCACTATGATAATGTTTTGGTGAGGACCGGTTTTGAATCAGTCACCATCATATGGTCGCAAGTCAGCGGCGTTTTGGAGGAGCTCTGAGGGAGGAGGGGAGGGGTTAGACGGAGTCATGAGGAAATGCTACATTCAAATTCATGCTAGTTTTCCGAGACTACCAACCCCAGCTTTAATAGTCAGGTTTCAAAAAGTTGTCAGAACTGGATGTTGGAAATGGGTTAAGTTCAATAAAAAACCAGCAAAGAAGACCTGGAGAAGTGAGGAGAGGGACTGCCTCCTGACCAATATGATTGACCTGACATTTGTTTAATTTAACTCAGGGTCATTTCAGTTTGGAGTTTGCACTATGGAATGAAAGGGTAGTTTAAGCTAGGTTTAAAGTTGCCTAAGTCACACTGGAATGTTTGAAAATTGGCTTAAGTCACTTTATTCTTTAATGTTACATAATTGACACACAACGTTCTATGTATGTCAACAGTCATCCACTGTCGAGGCCTTTTTGATTGAAATGATTGATAAATATCAGATGCTCTGCATTTGGTAAGGTTTTATGTGTTTTCCCAAAAACTTAAAAAAAGGACTTAAGCCATTATTTTAAGAGGGTGACGATATTTGATCCTGTCCATCAATATGATGAAGGAGCGGATTAGGTGAGAGAAACTTTAGGTTTGTGATCTCTACAAAGAAACTTAAACCATAACAACCTGCTAACCATACATGATCCCTTATTTATTATATCAGCCACACAGTTTAATAGTGTGGTTCTTTCCAAAGCGGCAGCAGCCTCCTTGGTGCTCGTCTGTACAGTGATATTTCTCGCCTTTGTATATTTGATAAACGTTCCTGATTGGCTAATAGAAATCTGTCTGAACAGGAAGGAGACCACAGAGAAAATAAGTATTTCAATCCGAATAAACCGGCAGGCTTAAAGAGAAAGTGTGACCATGAAGACCATCATAAAATAATCCCATTTTCCTCCTCCTAACGCCCTGTCAGAGAACATGCTGTCACAGGAGTATTCAGCACGTGATGAAGCTCCTTCATGTGGTCTATGTTAAACAGGACTGGATGCATGTACAGCATGTTCTCTATTTTAAACACACGTGCAAAGAAATGTTTAAATCTTCTGAATCCAAGCTGCACCTCCAGTTTCGTACACGACCACTCGTCAACAAAACTCTGTATCTGAGGGAGAGTTGATTTCCTGCCTCCATTCAGCAGAATCAAGCGATCACATGCCTCCGGGCCACATCTCTACCAAACAAATGGTAACTTCAGGAATAAATAGTCGGCTGGTTCTGCGGGTCGGACGGTAGGAACTGACCAACAAAACGCTGATTGTCCGTCTGACAACAGAGCGGCCTGAGGGAGAGGATAATGAGAGCATTGTGCTGCACTGTTCTGGGTGTGGGCTGACCGAGCCGGCTGGTATAATCTGGATTCTATATGAGACGGTTTTTCCCACTCTGACCCTCCATCAGCAGGCTCACATGAAGAGGGATTACATGACACACATGAAGGCCGAGCAGAGGAGGGGAAGAACAGATCAACTTGTATGTAGGCCGGATATTTTCAGCTCAGTTTGATCGCTTCCTGAGAATACAGACCAGACTACACATTAGGGGATAAAGCAGGAACGTGTTTGGGTTCACATCAAGCGGCAACCTCCGGTCTTAAAATATGAAGCCCATACAGAAGTGTCATAAACTGCAGTCCAACGAGCGTCCACTTGAGGCTGGCTGCAGAAACACCAGAAACCACATACACACTCATTCAAAGAAGACGATCTTCACAGCAGAAATAAACATGTTTACAGCCTGGTTCAAAAAACAGTCATTTCTCTATCAGCACACACTGTACGGGGTGAAGTTAGAAAACTGGTTATATACAAAGATATTAAACTTACGAGTTTTGCCAAAATAAGGACATGGCTGACTTGATTGACAGGTAGCTGTTAGCTGAAAGTCTAAAGGCCCGCCTCTTCACCTGACACTAGCTCAACAGCAGTTAGGTTGAGTTCAGCATTTCCAATATGGCAGCCACCGATGATTGGCTTCAAAACAGATGGGTGACGTCATCTACAAACACAAGCTTACAAAAGCCACCATCAGAACCTTGTTCAATCAAACCAGGACGGACCAAACGCCTGAAGCAATCAAAAGGTTTTAGGGTTTTCTTTGTGGCCCCTAATGGCCCTGTCACACCGTGACAATTTAGTCAGCGTTTTCCCGACGTATCAAAAAGCCTCTAAATCGCTGACATACACTGATGTTTTTTTCAATGTTGGGCGTATACACATCATATTCATAACTTATGCCCAGCTATAGTCCACTTGTGAAAAGCTCGTGGCAGAGTAATAACGCAAACAAAGTGTATAAGCCTCTGCTCTTTACAACAAGTTACACTTATTGACTGCAGGGCTTTCAAAAACGTCACATTTTGAACTTCATTGAATTCAACAACAGCAGCTTTATCGTTGAACACCAGCAGACTCTGACATGCTGGCTTCAGCTTCTGTTTCAGAAGCTCTGCTGTTTGACACTGAGTGAAGGCTCCAAGGCTTCTCACACTCACACACACACATGCAGACACACAGCTCTACGTGTGTGAACGTGTCAACCATCTCAGAACGCACCTACAACTTATGACAGGTGTATGCCGAACGTATGGTCCATACGCTGCATACTCTCCTTACTACAACATATACCAGCGTGCTTCAGCGTCCTCCTGCTGTGGACGATCTGGACTCCAGCTGATACGGACGTGCTGGACTCCAGCGGCAACAGCTTCTACGACTCGTCTCATCACTATCACCTCTCTCTCTTACTCCCCTCCTATCTGTCTTTCCAGACCCAACTCAGTCGAGGCATGATGGCTGTCTAACATGAGT
>NC_048289.1:1688047-1705547 GCF_009762535.1 Notolabrus celidotus
CTGCACATGCTCACAACATGACTCTGATTCAAAGACGTGAACCCATCACCATACCAGGCAGCGTCAGGGACACACGGAGGAAAGACAAATATCTAACTCCCCTTCCTACAGTCACACTGACAACCTCTCAGCTGTTACTTTGTATCTTCATCCTAAACTAGTGGATGATAGGTAAAAAAGAAAAGAACATGAGAATGGAGAGAGGAGTGATATAGGATTACTGTAATGGATAACCAAGCTTCAGGTCTGGCTGAAATGTTCCTCAGGAAATATAATAAATCAAGAACTGGAGATAATGGAGATAATGGAGACATATTTTTGCCTCCATAGTTGGAGGGGGAGTTAAAGTGTTTGAGTCTGGTGTGTGATGAAACACACTCTACTACAGTAAATAAACCTGTCTCTCTGAAGTGGTGTTAAACTGGAAACATTGGAGTGAGGCTGATTTACAATCAAATGCAGTGAAATGACAGAAACAGACATCAGGTGTATAAATGACATGCATCACACCAAGGAAGAGGTGATTCATATCATTAGTTCTGACGTCCTGAACTGCTCTGATGGTGGCTTCAGCCTTCATTTGAAAAAAGATTGAAGCGTCGCTATTTTTAGAACATTTTGATTTAATTATAGAGACACCAAAATATTCTATCCTGATATTTCTCTGTAGCAGAAAGATGTTTATACTCTATTCACTGTTAAAAAAAGTATTTGAAAATCTGTGAATAGTTAACAGTGACTATCGAAAAGGGCTGTCAACAAATATTCTGAATTCAAATATATATTTGAATATTAAAAAAAAAACGGAGATTCAGTTGTGAAAATTAATATTCGACTGTGGAAAAAAAATACTTCGGCGGCTGCTTTGTGAGTGGGCGCACTGCATGACAGGTCAGGGACAGGTCACAGGAGTCACACATGCAGAGCGTGAAGCAGACGGCAGAGATAAATCTTCCAGTCCCCAGATACTCAGTGCGCTCTGAACGCGTCTTTTCCTCCACTGGGAATATAGTGAATAAAAAGAGATCTGGCCTCTTCACATGTGGACTGTCTGATCAGCACTAACCTCTTCACATGTGATCGGCACTAACCTCTTCACATGTGGACTGTCTGATCAGCACTAACCTCTTCACATGTGATCGGCACTAACCTCTTCACATGTGGACTGTCTGATCGGCACTAACCTCTTCACATGTGGACTGTCTGATCGGCACTGGCCTCTTCACATGTTGACTGTCTGATCGGCACTAACCTCTTCACATGTGATCGGCACTGGCCTCTTCACATGTTGACTGTCTGATCGGCACTAACCTCTTCACATGTGGACTGTCTGATTGGCACTGGCCTCTTCACATGTTAACTGTCTGATCGGCACTAACCTCTTCACATGTGATCGGCACTGGCCTCTTCACATGTGGACTGTCTGATCGGCACTAACCTCTTCACATGTAGACTGTCTGATCGGCACTAACCTCTTCACATGTGGACTGTCTGATCGGCATGGGCCTCTTCACATGTGGACTGTCTGATCGGCACTGGCCTCTTCACATGTGGACTGTCTGATCAGCACTGGCCTCTTCACATGTTGACTGTCTGATCGGCACTAACCTCTTCACATGTGGACTGTCTGATTGGCACTAACCTCTTCACATTTGATCGGCACTGGCCTCTTCACATGTGGACTGTCTGATCGGCACTAACCTCTTCACATGTGGACTGTCTGATTGGCACTAACCTCTTCACATGTGATCGGCACTGGCCTCTTCACATGTGGACTGTCTGATCGGCACTAACCTCATCACATGTGGACTGTCTGATTGGCACTAACCTCTTCACATGTGGACTGTCTGATCGGCACTAACCTCTTCACATGTGGACTGTCTGATCGGCACTAACCTCTTCACATGTGGACTGTCTGATCGGCACTAACCTCTTCAAATGTGGACTGTCTGATTGGCACTAACCTCTTCACATGTGGACTGTCTGATCAGCACTGGCCTCTTCACATGTGGACTGTCTGATCGGCACTAACCTCTTCACATGTGGACTGTCTGATCAGCACTAACCTCTTCACATGTGGACTGTCTGATCGGCACTGGCCTCTTCACATGTGGACTGTCTGATCGGCACTAACCTCTTCACATGTGGACTGTCTGATCGGCACTAACCTCTTCACATGTGGACTGTCTGATCGGCACTAACCTCTTCACATGTGATCGGCACTGGCCTCTTCACATGTGGACTGTCTGATCGGCACTAACCTCTTCACATGTGGACTGTCTGATCGGCACTAACCTCTTCAAATGTGGACTGTCTGATTGGCACTAACCTCATCACATGTGGACTGTCTGATCGGCACTAACCTCTTCAAATGTGGACTGTCTGATTGGCACTAACCTCTTCACATGTGGACTGTCTGATCAGCACTGGCCTCTTCACATGTGGACTGTCTGATCGGCACTAACCTCTTCACATGTGGACTGTCTGATCGGCACTAACCTCTTCACATGTGATCGGTACTAACCTCTTCACATGTGGACTGTCTGATCGGCACTAACCTCTTCACATGTGATCGGCACTGGCCTCTTCACATGTGGACTGTCTGATCGGCACTAACCTCTTCACATGTGGACTGTCTGATCGGCACTAACCTCTTCACATGTGGACTGTCTGATCGGCACTAACCTCTTCACATGTGGACTCTCTGATCGGCACTGGCCTCTTCACATGTGGACTGTCTGATAGGCACTGGCCTCTTCACACTGACTGTCTCGTGTTTTTGGCAAATAACCTGTCAGGCCTAAGACCCTACATTGACAGTGGACTAAAAGAGCCTGACAATCAGTGACACTGGGATAAAATGCAGTTTTTCCTTTTTTTATACAAGCGCCAAGAATGTAAGTGGACTACTTTTTTGTTTTTAACTTCAATAATGTTAATAATATTTGCTTCAATCACTGAATGAAGCCTACCTATATTAGGGACAAGAGTCGGGACCTTTAATTGTTCGCACAAGTCTTGTTCAGCACTCACTCAGCGCATTACGCACAGAGAGGGGGGTGAGCGAGCAAGCAAGCGAGAGGTCTACGGTCTTAAAAGTGTTACAGTATAGACCATTAGGTCATTTGTTTTGTAATGTGTAGGTATGTTTTAGGCATGTTAAATCTGAAATAAAATACATATACAAGTAGTTATGTCTCCTTGTATTAGTGTGTCCACCTGTTATTGACATAATGCGCAAATGTAGATATTCGAATGGTTCAAACCTGTGGGTTTTTTTGGAGCGAATATTCAAATGTCATTTTGGAGCAATTTTGACAGCCCTAGTATCGAAGTGTATTTCCTTGGAATGCCCCTAGCTTTTACAATATAACCATAGACTGTATAAATAATGGATGTTGTATCCGTGACGTCACCCATCTGTTCCTGAGTGCTGTTTTGAAGCCAATCGTCGGCGGCAGCCATATTGGAAATGCTGAACTCAACATAACTGCTGTCGAGGTTAGCGTAAGGTAAAGAGGCGGGCCTTTAGCCTCCATGCTAACAGCTACAGTGTTCCCGCCTGTCAATCAAGCAAAACTCTTAATCTTGATATCTTCAAAATTGCTGCGTTACGAAATAATTCACCCCCTGCTGTAAAGATCGGCCTCTTTGGATTGGTGTGTATGTGGTTTCTGGTACTTCCAGAGCCAGCCTCAAGCAGATACTTGAGGAACTGTAGCTTTTAACACTTCTGCATTGGCTTCAATTCTTGTGGCCGGAGGTTGCGGCTTATACGTTTTTGTATATTTCTCAGTGTCTGACAGTCAGACCCCTTTTTCTCATTCCCCTCTTCCAGTGTTTTTTTTCTTCTTCAATGCAGCTCGATCAAAACCTTACAAGCTTATCATCTTACAGCTTTAAACTCTTTATTTCCTGCTGCTATATTTAAGCAGGGTTTGATTGCACCTCAGATTTAAGCATTCACACACAATTTCTGCAAAGTAAACACAATATTTCTAGTGAGGTAATGAAATGGCAGTCTGATGTTTGCAACTTGTTGAATCAAAAATATGATTCCCTACAGGTTTACTCATAACAGCTTTAAAATAATAAATGATCAAATGTGATTCTTGGTACTTTACATGACTTGTGGAGTCTAAACGTTGTTGTTTTTGCAGATATGTGGACCCTTCATCGGGTCAACCTTTTTGTCAAATATTTAGGTTTCTAAAAAAGAAGGAACCAGATCCTTCACTGGTCCTCTCGGTATAATAAACAGATTCCAGCACTTTATTTCAGATATTAAAGAATTTTCCCACACACACACACACACACACACACATACACACACACACACACACACACACACACACACACACACACACACACACACACAGCAGCAGCATCTCTTATTATGGAAAGAAGAAAAGCTCATGGTCTGTGTGTTTCTGTGACTCTGGCTTCCTGCCTGGAAAACTCTGAATAATTTGAGAGATTCTCGTGGAAAAAGTCTTTAAATAAACGGAGTGTAACTCTGAGGTCAGTCACAGAATAACAGTGTAGTAAACTTCATCATTAGTTTCTCACCTGGACTTTTACAACAAGAGCTGCAGGAGAAACTCTACCTTCAGACTCAGCCTGTTTCTGAAGTCTGGTGAAGTCTGAAGGCGTTTTTCGACCAGAGGAAGTTTACCCCTGAACTACACGCGTTTCCACCAGAGGAACCAGGGTTTAAAAGATGGTAAAGACACAGTAGTGTATGGAGTTTGATCCAGGATGTGGTTAGGTTAGCTTAGCTTAGCATAAAGGGATGCAGCTGCTAAATGTAACTTTACCCTGTGCAACAAGAGATCCTCCTGCTGTCCTGAGATCGCTGACAAGATTTCAGTAGACATGTTAGATCCAGGTTCATTTAAGAGCATTTTTCCACCGCAGGAACTTTACCACTGAACTATGTGCGTTTCGACCGGTGGATCCAGGGTCTATATTTAGTTCAGGGGTAGATAATCTCCCCCCCAAAAAAAGCCCCTGCTAGTGGGGTAGTACTTTTCAAAGGTCCCGGGACTTTAAGGGGGGCGGGGCCTGCAATGCTGAACGTGTCTGATTGGTAGATTAACTGCAGTGTTTTTATTCCTCCCTCCGTCCACAATAACATCACACACATCTGTGATTCTCTTGATTTCTCTTTCTTTCATTAGTTTTTATTTGTTCTATCTTTTTTGTATGTGTGTGTACTTTTCAAAAGAAGAAGCTGTGATTCTCTTGATTTAGCAGCTTGTAACAGTAGTCTTCTCTCAGCCCACCGTGAATGCGTCTCTCCTGGTGCTACGGTTTTAAAAGTGACCCTGTAAACTGGAGACCTTCAGCTGAACGTGTCAGTGTTTGTGGAGTTTACACAGCTGTTGAAACACAGAGGGAGTTCCTGGGAATGCAAACTAGTTTAGTTTTTATTAAGATTTCAAAATATCCTCATCAGATATTTAATGATGGTCTAAAGACGTTTATGAGGGATGCATCCGGCTGAAAGTCTCCAGTTAACAGGGTCGCTGTTTAAACCAAAACACCGGTCGATCTCTGCGATCACGGCTTTTTGAGTTCAAAAGGATTTTAAAGCCGTGTTGAAACGTCTTTGCTACTCGCGCTTATCTCCTCTCACGTGTTGATTCATTCATTGCTTTTTACATGTTTTTAACTGCAGGCGCGAAATTTTCACTTTCTTCATTTTTTACTGGTTTTAGAGCACAATTTCAAATTAGAGGAAGTTTATTTTTTTCCAACAGGCTCCAGGTCAACTTTTTTGTCAAATTTTTTTTGTCAAATTTTTTTTTTAATTCAAAATTTTAAAATTTTCAAAAAAAAAATTTCAAAAAAAAAAAAATTCAAAAGATTTTTTTCAAAAAAAATTCAAAATGTTTTTTTCAAAAAAATAATTCAAATTTTTTTTTCAAAAAGATAATTCAAATTTTTTTTTCAAATTTTTTTTTTCTAATTTTTCCCAAAAACATTCAGTCATTGTTTTTTTCCATCTGTGAATGGCATTTGTCTTTGTTTTACTGCCCTCTACTGGTCTGGTGGTGTAGTGTCAAAGGATTGTAAAGCCGTGTTGAAACGTCTTTGCTACTCGCGCTTATCTCCTCTCACGTGTTGATTCAGTGAATCCATCTGTGATGAAATATAGCACCATCTAAAACAGACCAGCTGAGTCTCTTCATGCTAACAGGCTAACTGTCGTGTTGCTCATAATGATAGCTGCCTGTCCGTCTGCTTCTATGGTGTCATCTGTGATGAATGTCATTCCTCTTTGTGTTACTGCCCTCTACTGGTCTGGTGGTGTAGTGCATTTACTTTTTTTTTCTCCATACATCACTGGACTGATTTACACAATCTACCCGGGACTTCAGCCCGCGGTTGAAACGCAGACAACAATGGGGGCACAGGAACCTTTGAGTTCAGGGTACAGTAGTTCTGGGGGCTAAAAGACCCCGGAACTCTTGGTCAAAATGCACCTTTAGTGTTTGAGGAGACAGAGGAGAGACGCAGGGACATGTTGCCGTACATATAAATATCATTGAATGCTTCCACATGGGCTTCAGTTTTTATCACTGGAGGATGCTACTTGATCGGCAGCCATTGGAGGTCTGATGTCACAGGGTTAAAGGTCATTAAAGGTCAAAAAGGGATGATCAGATCCTGACACAAGACATGAATCAGTTCATACACACTGCAATCATTCCTTATCAATAACTCACAAGATCCACAGTCTGAGAAAGCTAACCTCAGCCTCTGCTGGCTGAAACACAGAGAACAGAAGTTCATTCTTCACTGACGTCAGAGAGACGATTATCTTTAGACGTATAGATTCAGAGTCTAACATCGAGCAACCACTGAACATGAACTCTTGATGTCCGAGGCTTCCTGCAGGTTATCAGCTTCATTATCACACAGACTGTGACTGTCCTGAAGGTGAGTCATCAGATAAAACTGTCGCAGCCTGAGATCACATGGAATCACCCACACACACACACACACACACACACACGCAGACACACACACAAACACACACTCTCTGTTTGTGTGGAGGAGGACCAACAAGCTGAGTTTCAACAGAGAGGATTACTGGACTGAGGCCTGACTCACACACTCACAGACAGTGAGTGTGTATGTATGTGTGTGTGTGTGTGTGTGTGTGTGTGTGTGTGTGTGTGTGTGTGTGTGTGTGTGTGTGTGTGTGTGTGTGTGTGTGTGTGTGTGTTTGTGTGGGTGTAGTTACATGAGTGTGTGAAATAGTTTTTGAGCTGTGTAGCACTCTATCTTGCTGCTGTGTGTTTGCTGACCTCTGGTGACCCCTGTGGAAACATATGGACCTGAGTCTGCAGGGTCAGGGTCTGTACGAACAGCTGTCCTGTTTCCAGCTGGAAGGATCCAGGGTCCAGAGAGGTTTATGAACAGGAACATGATCTGATACCAGAGCTGTTCAGGACGTGTGAGACATTTTTAAATCATCTCCTCAGACTCCAGAGAAAAAGTAGTGTCATAGTTTGATGAAGAGTTCTGGTACAGACCCCTCTGAGTCCAGAGCAGCATGACATCAGCTGAATCTCTGTATTTGTGTTTTGTAGCTGCTTCACTGTACGCAGAACAAAATAATAATAAACAGGCCGACTGCACCAACATAAGAAAACAGATCCTCGTCTGAGTGGATTCATGCAGAAGGACCAGCTTCAGTCAAACTGAATGCAAATACAGAAAATACACAATCCCACGTGTAACGACCCTGTCTCTGGGTTAAAACCCTGGGCATCATGACCCAGGGTAATTCTCTTACTCTATTTAATCCCAGAATTTATCGTCTGTTGACAATCTCTGGGAAGAATGGAAATCTTTTAGGGTCCTCCATTGTTGCCAACAGTTAGCAACAAACAGCTTCCAGCCCAGACTTCCCTTTCAGTGCGCTGCATTGTTTAAGACCAGGGAACAACTTGGAGAACGAAAACCTGGAGAGAGAGTCAGACTCTCTAGATGTGTCTGAAAATGAACTCTGTCATTTATTAGATTATTACATCTCCCAGAGGAGCGATTGTTCTTCGGTGGTGAGTCTCAGTTTTAGGGAGACTCATTCCATAATCATTGGCATCCATTCGGCGATTATTCGAACCCACACACACACACACACGCACGTCCCATTAAGAGCACGTTTGCGTGGCAGTTGCGTTAACCTGCAGTTAACGAGGTGTTAACAAGGTACTGCTAGTAGCGTGCACTGATGGCGTCTGTCTCAATCTTTATGTGGGTGTTTCAGTGACGCAGTGTGGCGTGTGTGTTTACATTTTACAGCCATGCTCAGTCTCTGGAAATACGTGTGTAGTAGTGTGAAATTTAAAAACGGAGAAAATCACTGTGACTGTCGCTAATTTTTTCTTCTTCTTTTGCTATTTAATGCAGTTAGCATTCTTCTTCTTCTGTTACTTAAAGGGGACATAGCACGGTTTTTTCATCAATATATATTGGTCTAAGAGGTCCCCAAAACATGTCTTTAAAGTTTATGCTCAAAAAAACACTTTGAAATCAGATTTTGGCATGCCTGAAAAGTCCTCTTCTTCATTCCTCATCAGAACACTCTGTTTTCTCTCTGACCACGCCCCCTCAGGAAGTGGATGTGCCTCGGCTCTCCAGCACGTTGATCTAATGTTTACATGTTGGCTGAATATACACGGCTGCTCAGAGATCGCGTTACTTCAACCCTCTGAATCTGATCCAGAATCTGATCCTGACGGAGAGGCGCCTGTAGCAGGACCTTTCTGAACCATTGGTCACAGATTTAGTGTTTCTTGTTGTTATATTTATCAGTATGTCGACGTGTGTCTTGGTACACAGCTACGAACATGTAGCTATGTGGCTATGCTAACTAGCGCTAGCACTTATCCATGATAAATAAAAATCATCCACTAAATCTTCAAATCTGCAGACGTGGGGAGTAAAACCGACCTTTGTGTTTATTAAGACAGCCTACAACTAGCATGCCTCCCTCCTAAGCTCCTTGTTAGCACACATTTGTGCAGGTAATGAAAAACAGAGGAGGGATTCAGTATTATTTTATACAGTCTATGGGCTGAACAAGCTCCGAGCTCTGACTCCGTGACAGACCGGATATTGTTGTTACGTAACAAAAACACTGAAGTCTGAAACGGCTGGTTTCACACACATTTACAGAAAGGTGTAGAAATCAGAACAGGGGCGGAATGGATTCTTTTCATTTTCGGGGGGTTTGTAGACATGCCAGGGAAACATATTTCAGGTAGAGAACCATTAAAAAGTCAATTTTGCATGATATGTCACCTTTAATGCGGTTAGCAAACAGCTTTAAGATGTTCTATAGCCACCATCTGGCGGGAATACTGTATTACAACCAGGGACCGGTAAAAATGATGATAAATTGAACTTATAAAATGAGAAAATATTCAAAGTAACTCTTCGATTTTTATAAAGTGAACGAATATTCAAATATTTGAAAAATCACTGCCCATCTCTACTAGATGTGTCTGTAAAATAAACTCTGTAATGTCTTAGATCATTACATCGTAGAGAGGAGCATCCGTTCATCTCTTTTGTGCTGAGTCTCAGTTTCACTGTTAACAGTGCGTTCCACAGAGGCTTCCCTCTGGCTTCCTTCAGTGGTATGAACCTGAAACAGGAACCAATGTTCTTTTAATTAAAGGGTCTTAAGTTTGCTGATATAACATCAGGATGCAGATTAGTCAAAACCATAGACTGTATAAATAATGGACACAGTATCTGTGACATCACCCATCTGTTCCTGAGCGCTGTTTTGAAGCCAATCGTCGGTGGGAGCCATATTTGGAAATGCTGAACTCGACCAAACTTAGTGTGAGGTAAAGAGGCGGGGTTTGAGCCTCCTAGCCAACAGCTACAGTGTTCCCGCCTGTCAATCAAGTCAGTCATGTCCTTATTTGGGCAAAACTCGTAAACTTAATATCTTCTGAACCGTCGCGTTACAATAAATTCACCCCCCGTACAGTGTGTGCCGATAGAGAGATTAGCTACATAGACCCAAGCTGTTTTTTAAACATGTTTATTTCTGCTGTAAAGATCGTCTCTTTGAATAGGTGTGTATGTGGTTTCTGGTGTTTCTGCAGCCAGCCTCTAGTGGATGCTTGATGAACTGCAGTTTATAACACTTCTGCAGTGGCTTCATATTTTGAGACCAGAGATTGCCGCTTGGTCAAAAGTCCAAAGTCAAGCTTTGTCAGGTCTGTCCTCAAGAGGAGAAGAAAACTACATCTACAATGTTTGTTTGTTGAATGGACATGCAATCCATAATTTCTGATGCTGCGTTCAAGGAAGTCAGGAAATCTAAATGCTGATTGTCTTTAGAGACACAGCATTGAGCAGATTTGTGTCTCAGTGTAAATGTTGGATTGTGTTCCTCCTGCTGTTGCTCTCCATACAGAGTGTTTTTCCTGCAGACACCGGAGCCTGCTGACACCTGATTGGTCAATACTACTCAGACTAGAAACATACCACGAAGAAAACCAGAACAGACAAATGTGATCCCACTGAGATAACACTGACTCACTAGTCTGTAGCAACAAAGGATTGAGGTGTTAGACAGGTAAGACAGGCTCTGATTGGTCCGTTGACAGTGTGCTGTGTCTCTCCTGTATGATCTCATTTGTCTAACAAAAGGCTTTAAGGAAGTGGTGACACTAAATGGTTGAGAAACTCTGTATGAGCTCTCTCTCTCTCTCACTGACAGTTTCCTGCTTTAGTGAAGACATACTTTATCTGAGGCCTCATCTGCTGCTCATGTTCTTAATGCAAACACATTCCTGTCACTGAAATCACAGTGCACAGCATGCTTGTCTACCTCGCACACTTTAAAATTATTTCATAGTGTATACACGCATGAGAGCAAACAAACTCCAGCTGTATACACACTGATGCAGAGCTGTAAACACACAAACTAAAACACAAACTCTGTCTGATGGTGGGATGCAGACAGAGCGTGGGTCAGCTGCAGTTTGGTGGGTGTAAACTGTGATCTCAGCCCCTCCTCGCCATCTCTCCTCCCTCTTCATGTCAGAGGATCAGAGGTGAGACACACTGGGGAAGTGTCTGTTTCCTATTATTCACTCATACAAACCTTCACCGTCCCTTTCTGCGCTCCTATCTGCAAACTTCACCTCGACAGGTCACCAGGAAGTTCACTCACAACTGGTGACCTGATGTGTGTGAGAGACACAGCTGCACTGATACACCCTCAACACCAGCGATGACTACATCATTATGATTGTTATGTTATATGATTGATGTCTGCAGCAATAAGACACCTGTCAAGCTGTCAGGTAGACAGGGACGTGGTAGGTCAGGATATGTCATAAGGGTTTAATGTGGAGCTGAATTCACAGGTGTCCCTTTGAAATATTATAAATCCCAAATGTGCAGGATGATCAGAGGTTGGTATGTTTTTAATGTTAATCCAAGAACTTTATGGATGTTTGGGTTTACTTTGGAGTTATACACTAAGTAAAGGATAGAGTATCCTCTGGTAGAAATTCTCACCCTGTTAGGATTCTCTTCCCCATAACTATCAGCTAACCATACATTATCCTGCTTGTTTGACGTCACCTGATTGGAGTGATGGGCCGCAGCTGGGAAGCGAAGAGGACGCCAACTCATCAAGACGGGACTCAACCAGAGATGAACGCAAGTTCCCAGAGGCTTTAATGTCTTCAAAACAGTTGAGGTACAAAGAAATCCATCTGTGTTGTGTAGCCTGCCAAATTAACATGCTAATGGAAGCTAGCATTTTAGCCACACTGATTTGATGCTAACAGAAGCTAACGGTTTTACCTCACCGTACGGTCTATGTAGTCAACAAGCAGAAGCTAAATGTGTCTGATCTCTTTTCTGTGGATTGAATGACATATGATCAGTTTGCCTCTGGTGTTGCATGTGAGTGAAAGTTAATAACCGTCGTCACGGGGTTTGGACCAATCAGAATCAAGCATCTCACACAGCCGGAAGATCAGTGAGAGAGACGGGTAATTCCTAGGGGTGCACAGATACACAAAATTGTCCACAGCAGGTCCTGAAACCCGGCATCATCCCCAACAGAAAAGGGTCGCATGTCGACAGCAATAATAGAAGCTATCACCCGGTCAATTTCTTTTGCCCTCTTTGAATCATGTGCTAATGGCGGTCTAAATGACCCAGGTAAAGTTTGTATCATGTGTGCTGCTTGTTGTTTTTGTCTGGTTCCACTTGTTTTCACACCGGGGTGATGTCAGCATAAATGCGTTGTCATGTTTGTTGTATTTCCACCGACGTAGTCTAGCATCATGTTACACTTGTTACATACTGTTATAATTTTGTCCACAACGTGCTTTCAATCAGGGTCAGACTTAACACGAAAACCAAAGTAGTCCCAAACGCCAGATCTGAAGGATGGTGGAGGATCTTCGATTTCAGGTAAAGGTAAAGCATTCGCCATGTTGCAATGAGCTAGCTTAGCATGTAGCTTCTGTCTCAGCAGCTTGGACTTAATGAATGTGGGAGGAGAGCGCAGTTCAGTGGATCTGCACTCGACAATGCAGCCCGGAGGAGTTGAGCGCAGATCCTCTGAACTTTCAGCACAGAGCGCCTCGTCAGAAGTTGATCAAATGAATATTAAATTGCGTATCGTTGGATTCATAGTGCGTACCAAACCGAGACCACTGTGTCGAACGGTTCGATACAGATACACATATTGTTGCAGCCCTAGTAATTACCTCTTTTAAGGTTAAGGATATTCACCAATCAGTGATGTCAAATGTCCCTTTACGTTGTTCTCATGAGACTCATGAGCAAGCCTGGGATTACTCCAATAAGATAAGATAAGATAAGATAAGATAAGATAAGATACTCCTTTATTCGTCCCACAACAGGGAAATTCATGGAGTTACAGCAGCAAACAAGAAGGTGTACAGTACAAGAATTTCGACAACCATCAGAGATGACAGTTTGGCCATAATCCTCCTGTCAGCCACCACCTCCACAGGGTCCAGGACTGAGCTGGCCTTCTTCACCAGTTAGTTCAGTCTTGCTCTCCTGTATCCTGTCCACCCACAGCAGGTGAAATCCTTCCAATGTGGCGTTCGTGTCCGGTGTTAGCTCTGTTAGCATGAGGCTACTCTGCCAGTATTCCCTCTGGTGCTGGGTTAGCTCGTCCACCTTATCGTAGATAAATCTTACATTCCCCATAATGGTGGGTGGAAGGACAGGTCCATGTCGTCTTTTTTAGCTTGCACCTCAGTACCAGCACATCATCCTTGCCTCCTTCTCCTCAGCTCACAGGGAACATTGGGCCTAGCATCGTTTAGCATCGACATGCTACAGGCTGCTAACAGCTGATCTCGTATGTAAACAATGCGACCATAGTTACGCAGGATCTCCGGACACACACAGGAACAAATATAGTAAAAACACCACTTCAAACGTAGCCAGTTTGGTGTCCATGGCCAACAATTGAGTCATGACAGACTCCAAATACAAAGCTAACTAAACAGATATGAAAAAAATTCTAAAAAAGAACAATGAAGAGAGAGCTGCTGCAACAAGCATCCACTCGAGTGGCGCTAAGCAACAAACTATGCTAATGCACCTCCATCTCACAATCTGAAACTTTGTCCAGGTTTAGCATTGACATGGACAAATCAGAAATTCAGAGTCCCTGTTGTTTCTGTATTGCATATATGTTCAGCTTCTTGTTTGTCTCTCACTTTGCTCAGTTTTTAAGGTTGCACCCCATTCCTCCATGTTTGAAGTCTTTAAAGTCACGCTTGTCGGCCACCGTACAAATCTGAGAGCTGGTGACCGACATTCCTCCAGTGACCCACACTAAACAAATACACTAACTTACATACAAACACCAGAGAGCAGCATTTTCACATCTCAACACTGTTGTCATCAACCGGGCACAGAGCAGACTGAAGTTTAAACATCTCTCCCAGGAGGTCTCAGAGCTCAGAGTTCTCATCCCTCTGAGATCACCTCGACCGAATGTGAGAAATACAGACAAGGAGCCATTTCTCACACGTCCGCCTGGCCGCTAACTACCAGACCTAGAGAGAGGAATGTGTCAAGATACGGCCGAGGAGGAGGAGGAGGAGGAGGAGTGAGAGAAAGATCCTCGGAGTGAGACGGGGAGGAGGAAGGAGAGCGATGGGGGCTGTGGAGCGTATCTTTATTTGGGAGACATTGTTTTGGTTTGGGCAGATGTGGGAGCCTGAAGCGAAGCCACATTCCCACACGAGCACTCTTCAGACACTCAGGGACGAGGAGGAGGAGGAGGAGGAGGAGGAGGAGGAGGAGGGACGCACATGCATGTTGAAGCATGCACATACACTGAACATGCACACACAAACTGTCATTATTGTCTGCTCAGAGTGTGTGTAAAACTGTGTGCACATGTGTGTGTGTGTGTGTGTGTGTGTGTGTGTGTGTGTGTGTGTGTGTGTGTGTGTGTGTGTGTGTGTGTGTGTGTGTGTGTGTGTGTGTGTGTGTGTGTGTGTGTGCAAGCAGCTAACAAAGCCTGTTTTGTTTGGTCCGGTTTATGTGGATCTCTGCAGCCTTGTCCGTCTCTGTCTCTGCTCTGAACAAAATGACGTGAGAGACGGGACGAGTGTGACACATACTGTTCCTGCAGATGTGTGTGTATGTGTGTGTGTGTGTGTGTGTGTGTGTGTGTGTGTGTGTGTGTGTTGGCCTGCTGATGTTTTGAGGATCAGATATGGCACCATGTCAATCCACTTTCCGCCCTGACTCTCTGAGATCTGAGATCACAGTAACTGGAGAAATCCACTCTTTAACCCGGTTTAAACCCGGCCCGCCTCACTCGTTCAGAACAGTTCTTCGGCTCCAGATGAGCTGGTTGGTAGCTTCCTGCACTCGGTTCACGCCCCAGTCTTTAAACAGATGCAGCCTGATGCCTGAGTGTGCATGCCAGTGGTTTACACTGTGTATATACTGCAGAGGCTGGTACACATGATCCGGACTTTCCTCTCTGAGTGCTTGTTGTAGGTTATAAATCACATTCAAACATATGTAGTCATAACAAGAATACCATTTTTAAATATGTAGAATATTCTCTCATGATGTTTGACAAAATACTGAATTTAAAGCAGCAGGGACACATACTTTAACTCTCCCTGTCCCATTAAAGTTACTAACCATAGACCTTTCTGGAGTCCCTGAGCTCCCTTGTCTCGTAGGTTCCTCTGATACGGACGTGCTGGACTCCAGCGGCAACAGCTACTACTACTCGTCTCATCACCGCTCCCTCTCTCTCTTATTCTCCTCTATCCCTCTTTCCAGACCCAACTCGGTCGAGGCATGATGTGTGTCTAACATGAGTCTGGTTCTGCTCGAGGTTTCTGCCTGTTAAAGGAAGTTTGTCCTCTCCACTGTAACTAGCTAAATACTGTGAGGTGCAATGCTCATGGTGGATTAAGGTGGGGTCAGACTGAGTCTTATCCTGTCTTGGTGTTGGGTCTCTGTTCATAATTTAACATAGAGTGGTCTAGACCTGCTCTGTTTGGAAAAACATTTTGAGATTGATTGATTGATTGATTGATTGATTGATTGATTGATTGATTGATTGGTTGATTGATTGATTGATTGATTGATTGATTGATTGATTGATTGAAGTCCCGATCCTGTCTGTGTTCAGATCATCCCCTGGACTCTCTCTCAGCCGGGTTCATGTTCCCTCCTGGTCCATCAACTGTGTCTGAATGAACTCTCATGCCTCAGACCTGTTAGCTCAGATCAGTACTAGGATTTCTCTGATAGACACCAACTACCAGAGACTGTTTCAGCTGTGGAACACCTGTCCATCTGTCGCCTCTGACACGTAACATCCACCAGATCCATGTCTGGTCAGCCTCTGATCCACTGCGGTCCGGCTCTGTGCTCTCTTGTCCATCAACACCCACCGGTTGTGTTTTCAGAACGCAGAACGGAGCAGCACCGCCGGACAGCTGGAGTCATGTGACCGAGGTTTTCCCCCTGTAATCACTGAATCAAGGATTCTCCTCCTCCTCCTCTCCTCATCCATGTTGTCTTTCTGGTCCTCTGAAAACCTCTGACCTGTTGACTCCAGGCCTGGCTCCGCTCATCATGACTTTGGTTTGTTGTTGTATTTAAGTGAAATACGATCTGGTGATAACACAGAGTGTTTTATTCTGAAAATTAACCGGATGTTTTCATTTTGTTTTGGTGAAACCTGACTTCCTGTCCCGCTCCATCTGCTCTGTTGAGATTGATGCGTCGTGCTCCGGCATCCGGCAAAAATAGAAGTCCTGTGTATCTGATCCGGAGGACTCTGACCTGCCGGATCAGAGACGCAGCTGGAACGCAACGGAGCGGATCCAGAGGAAGTTAACACATTGACTATAATAGAAACCTATCAGATCCGGTGCTGTGACGGATCAGAGACGGACCGGACACAGATCTGGTGGAATTTGGCCGTGAGCATCTGACTCCTCCCCCTCTTCCTGCTCTCTGTGACTCTCAATGGGACCATGATTTACTAAATGAATATCATGCTGTGTTGAAGAAGACTTGAAACCAGAGATTGAGAACATAAACTCATGAGGAAACTTTCACAGAGGGAATAGATCAACATCCAGTGGAGTCGCCCCCTGCTGGCCATCACAAAGAAGGCCGATTTAAATGACATCTCTGTTGACCATGTTTTAAAACCAGCAGCCTGCTTCAGTCTGTGGTTTGAACCATAACTCAGGCCAGTGAGGATCAGTGCAGAGTAAGACTTTCAGAGCTCCACAGAGAGGGTTTCACTCGGTTTTGGGCAAATTCCATTGGTATGAAGAAAAAAGTTGGAAAATGAGGCCCTAGTTGAAAATAACTGTAATTACCATTTAACTGAGCTAATGTTGTTCAAGCCATAACTTAAAATAGCTGCACATGGAGTCCACTACAACCAACGATTAAAGCCCAGAACAGTTTGTTTTACCACCACTACAACCCCTAAATTTACCTCATTACATTAATCAGACCTACTTTAAAGGTTTCTCAAAGTCCTCCAAAGAGCTCCAGTCTATTTCAAGAGTTCTCTGTCTCCGCCTGTTTCTGTTTACACAGGCTTCATCTCCACACACACATTTCTGATAACTGTGACAGCCCTGTAACACGAAAACTCAACGCATCTCTTCGGTGTCAAAACAAACAGCAGTTTGTAGATAACAAGGTGCTTTTCAGATGAAATTTCACGGCTCCACATGAGTCCGCTCCCTGGAAAGAAATGAGTGTGTGGGTATGACATCAGAGCAGGAGGGTGGTGTTAGCTTTCCAGCATGAAGGGGAAGCACCTGGCTCTACAGCAGCGGTCAGACCCCCGCACGCCACATCAGGGATTATGCCAGCCTAAATCACCATCTGAAGCCCCCCCACCCACACACACACACACACACTCAGCTCTATAGTTTCATAATAAACACAG
>NC_048289.1:1710547-1750547 GCF_009762535.1 Notolabrus celidotus
TTTGATCTGTTCCATTCCATTCTATTCTGCTTTGATCGGTTCCATTCCATTCCATTCTATTCTGTTTTGATCTGTTCCATTCCATTCTATTCTGCTTTGATCTGTTCCAATCTCTATTCTGCTTTGATCTGCTCTGTTCCATTCGATTCTGCTTTGATCTGTTCCATTCCATTCTATTCTGCTTTGATCGGTTCCATTCCATTCTATTCTGCTTTGATCTGTTCCATTCCATTATATTCTGCTTTGATCGGTTCCATTCCATTCTATTCTGCTTTGATCTGTTCCATTCCATTCTATTCTGCTTTGATCTGCTCTGTTCCATTCTATTCTGCTTTCATCTGTTCCATTCCATTCTATTCTGCTTTCATCTGTTTCATTCTATTCTATTCTGATTTGATCTGCCCCATTCCGTTCTAATCTGCAGATTGAATTGTTCCAATCCATTTTATTATGCTTTGATCTGCTCTGTTCAATTCCATTCTCCTTTGCTCCGTTTCATTCCGTTTATTCTACATTGATCAATTCTATTCCATTCAATTCTGACTTTTATCTGTTTTGTTCCATTCTATTCTGCTTTGATCTGTTCTGTTGATTCTATTACATTATATTCTGCTTTGATTTGTTCTGTCCCATTCCATAGTGTTCTGCCTTCATCTATTCTGTTCCATTCTATTCTGCTTTGATCTGTTACATTCTTTTCTTCCTTGATCCGTTCTGTTCTATTACATTCTATTCTTCTTTGATCTGTTCTGTTCCATTCTATTCTGCTTTGATCTGTTCCGCTCTATACTCCTTTGATCTGTTCCGCTCTATTCTCCTTTGATCTGTTCAGTTCCATTCTCCTTACTTCAGATTGATTTGATATGTTGTGTGTGATCAGGTTGTCCCTGGTGTTTATTTCTATTGTTATGAGGTTTCAGCCAATCAGAATCAAGTATTGAACACAGCCGGGTAATAACCTGCTGTAAACAGGTGAGTTGTATATAAATTCAGCCGTCCATTATCTTTGGATTCACTTCTTAAAAGCTGAAACTGAACAAAGTGGAGACAAACAGAGCTAACGCAGGGGAGAGTGTAGCTCATCCCCAGGTGAGCTGTGGGCTCCTCTCACCAAGAGGATGGAGACTGAGACAGATCTGACGGCTGCTCCTGTAAGCGACCTGCCAGCTGGCTTGACAACAACGCATGTGGGTGATTGGGAAGAGACATTTGGCTAGACATGAGGAAAAGAGAGTCAGGTTGTTTAGGTGCACACCTCCCTGAAGAATAGATTAAAGGCCCTGTTCAAAGAAAGAGCTGCATGGATTGAAGACTTCATCAATTCAGAAACTTTGAATCTCCTGAGCACTGTGAAGGTGATTCTATGACTTACACTCCTCTGTTGGTGTGTAAGAATAAAGCTCTGTGTGTGATAAGAGAGTGAAGCACCAGGCAGCAGCAGGTCCTGAATGACTCACACTGTTGTAGAACAAAACACGACTCTGAGGATGACAACAGAGGCAGATCAGAGCCGCATTGTTCTCTGTACCAGCTGAACGGATCTCTGAGAGGTGATGGAGGAACAGCAGCAGGACTTTATGATAGTTTCTGACGGTTCAGGATTATTAGAGCGAGGAAAAGATGAGTGACTGCAGCCTGGAGATTCCCCAACAGTCTGAAACGATTACCAGAAAGAGGAAAGAGTGAAGTGTTTTCTGTTTCAACATCAGTCGCCTCGTTGTGCCATCGCACCGCCGCGCGTCAGATCAACCTACAGATGACACATTCAGGGACAGCGGGGGAATCTGAAGTTTCATTATGTGTACAAATTCAATCTCTTTATTCCAGTTTCTCAATGAAACCTGACTCACACTTTCTATCACGGAGAAGAAGAGCAGGGATTTAAAGGTCTGCAGACAACTAGCTTAGGACTCTGCTCATCTGGTCTGATGAAGTGAAATGTGTCATCAAAATATGAATGTTTCTCGTGTTGGAACAGGTGAAGCTCCAACAAAGAGAAATCCCACTGTTCCCCCTTCACCACGGTTTGATTTCACTCTTCTTCTCTGCTTATTTTCAGTCGGCTCCACTCGAGCGCAGAGAACAGAGCGGAGTGACAGGAAGGAGGGTTAGCGGTGAGAAACTGAACCCATCACCACAAACATCCGACACGAGCTGCAGACCACAGAGACGCACACACACACACACACTCACTCACACACAGTTTACCCATAAACTGGAGAGAATCAGCATCAGATAAAACTGTTGTTGGAGCTTAAATTAGCTGAGCTTCAGGGCTGATGTTTATCTGAAACATCAGTGTTTTCTAAAGACTGCAGCAGAGAAGGACTGACAGCGTGTAGACTAAGGGGACACAGCTCCCTCCCTCCCTCCCTCACACTCACATGTTCTCTGTCATCTCCAGTGTGTGCCGTTCTTTAAGGCTGCACACACACATTATTTTTATCATCAGTGAGTGACATGTTGGATGTTTTCCTCTGATAACGGGATGTGAAAGTTTGGCTTCTTTGCAACAACACGCTCAGGTGGCTGGCTCTTCAGTAGACATGTGTTCACTTGGACAAACACAGAGTCTCAGAAGGTAGAGAGATGCAGCTTTACATAAAGAAGTGTTCAGGATACCCTTCAGATAATAAATAAGAAGGTGGATACTTTGTCTGACAGAAGCGTTCACGCCGTGACGCCCCAAGTGATTTATTTCAGGAGAAACCAGCTGCACCACACTGCTGAGTTTTAAAAGTCACCTTTTTCATCACATTTATATTCTATAATATTAGAGATCTTTTTCACATTTCATTTGGTTGTGACACATATTTAACTTAAAATCACTGTTACATATAAATGCTAAATATAAATCTAAATATATATATATTGAATATAAATGTTAAACATAAATGTTAAATATAAATATAAGTCTGAAGATTTTATTTTGGTACTTCAACTGGGCAGCAGTGTGAACTTGCACATTAGATCAATATTTAGGATAGCAGAGCAACATTTTACATTTTACATTAAGATTTAACAATCAACATTCATATTTGTATTTAACATTTAGATTTATATTTAACATTTAGATTTAACATTTAGATTTAAAATGTAAGATTTAACATATATATTTAGCATTAAACATTGTGATTTCCCTTTTAACATTTAGATTTAATATTCAACATTTATATTTATATTTAAGATTATACTTAACATTTAATATTAAAATTTAACATTTTACATTTAGATTTAACAATCAACATTTGATTTATATTTAAGATTTATATTTATATTTAACAATAAGATTTAACATTAAGCATGTGTATTTAACTTTGAACATTAAGATCTAAAATTTAACATATACATTTAGAATTTGACATATACACATAGAATTTAACATTTATATTTTCTTATTCAACATTTAGATATAAAATTTGACATATACATTTAGAATTAAACATATACATTTAGAATTTAACATTTATGTTTATTATTCAACATTTAGATTTAGATTTGATATTAAGATTTATCATTTAATATTAAGATTTAACATTTAAAATTTAGATTGAATATTCAATATTTAGATGTATATTTAACATTGTGATTTAACATTTGACTTTTAGGTTTAACATTTAGATTTAACAGTGATTTTAATTTAAATATATTTTTCACAGCAAAAATAAAGTGAAAAGATCACAAGTATTGCTCCAAATGTGATTTTAAAAAAGTGACCTACACAACGTTTTCATAATGTTTTACTCCAAAACATTTTTTGCAAACATGCGATTAATCAATTTCAATTATAAAATGACTGGATTAAAACTGTATTTTATTATATTTTATTGTATTTTATATTTGAATTTTAGATATTTAAAAGCTGGAAGAGAGAAACAGCATCTGGTTTTTCCTGTATGTCTTGTATATACAGTGAAAATTGACAATAAAAACCTTTGAATCTTGAATCTTGAATCTTGAATCTGTGATTGGCACACAACAGACAGTTAAACTTAGCAATCAAATAAGCAGTTCACTTGTCTACTCTTTGTTTGTGTGTCATGTTTGGTTACATTTCCGCTCTAATGCAGCCAATCAGGATGTATTAGTAATGTTCATGAATACATGTGAAACATTTCACATGTGATGCACTTTGGAGGTTCAAGTGTTCAAAGATAAGTACACACAGTTTGTGTTTGTGTGAGAACTACTGTTAGGTTGAGCTTTGAGATCATGTCCATGATATAACTTGTGTTTCATAACTTTCCCTCTGCTGTGTTTCTCTCATATAAAGTACAGAAGTAATGTTGGTGTTCATGTTCTCCATAAGAGCTGTGAACAGAACTACAGACACGTTCATGTTCATGTTATTAAGATGTAAAGACAAGAAGAAGAGGAGCGGCTCTGGCACACTGGGACTGAGTTTAACGAGCACCTTAGACTGAACCACTGAGGTCACAGCAGCTCCAGAAGACCTCTCTGGAGTTGACTCTGAAACTTGAAACCCCCCCAGCTGTAAAACTGCATGAAATGTCATTACAGGACTTCATCCTCTGCAGGATGCGTGCTCCTCCAAACTGAGGATCAGCCTCCACCCTGCTGCCCCACCCGCTCACTGCATTCCTCAGACGCCTCTCAGAGCAGATAAGTGATGTTGAGCTTCAGGTTCATGTCATCATATCTGATCCAGACTGGACTCCGAGGGTTTAGAAAACATGTCACTGTGTATGTTTGTATACCTCCTCACAAACAGGAGACGTGACAGAGCTGCAGGAGAAGTCGTGACGGTCCCTGCTGGACTCGAACCAAACCGCACTCAGAGGGAGACGTACTCCTGAAGTGGGAGGTGGTCTGAGTTACAGCAGCAGAGGGAGAGGCAGATAGGAGGAGGGGAGTCTGGTGGGTGTGCAGGGAGGAGAGCAGCGCGCCCTGTGCATTCACGCGCACAGAGAGGAGACCTGAGAGTATGACAGGAATGTGCGCGTGGAATGAGGAAGTGAGCACAGCCGGTCAGTGAGGCGGAGGGGTGAGAGTTAATCTGATCACCACAGCACGAGGACACTATTCACCAGAACATCTGTCAATGCTGCCTTTATCCCCAGACTGTGTGTCACAGTGTGTCACTGTGCATGTGTGTGTGTGTGTGTGTGTGTGTGTGTGTGTGTGTTGGAGTTTGAGTCAGTAAACTTTGTTGCCAAAGTTAAAGCTGCTGTTGGTTGTCCAGTTCAGGGAGAGATTTGAATGTCAACTTTACCCCTCCACATCAGATTTCCCTCTCACTACACCCGTTTCTACTCCTGTAAGCCCCGCCCACAAACAGATCGTAGTGCACGCTCAATTAGGACGATGTAGAGATGCATTTCGACCAAGAGTTCTGGGGTCTTTTAGTCCCTAGAACTACTAAAAAGTGAATGTACTACACCACCAGACCAGTAGAGGGCAGTAAAACAAAGACGAATGCCATTCATCACAGATGACACCATAGAAGCAGACGGACAGGCAGGTATCATTATGAGCAACACAACAGTTAGCCTGTTAGCATGAAGAGACTCAGCTGGTGCTGTTTTAGATGGTGCTATATTTCATCACAGATGGATTCACTGAATCAACACGTGAGAGGAGATAAGCGCGAGTAGCAAAGACGTTTCAACACGCCTTTAAAATCCTTTTGAACTCAAAAAGCCGTGGCAGAGATCGGCCGGTGGTTTGGTTTAAACAGCGACCCTGTTAACTGGAGACTTTCAGCTGGATGCATCCCTCATAAACGTCTTTAGACGATCATTAAATATCTGATGAGGATATTTTGAAATCTTAATAAAAACTAAACTAGTTTGCATTCCCAGGAACTCCCTCTGTGTTTCAACAGCTGTGTAAACTCCACAAACACTGACACGCTCAGCTGAAGGTCTCCAGTTTACAGGGTCACTTTTAAAACCATAACACCGAGAGGAGAGAGTTACAAGCTGCTAAATCAGCAAAATAAAAACACTGCGGTTAATCTACCAATCAGACACGTTCAGCATTGCAGGCCCCGTCCCACAAAAGTCCCGGGACCTTTGAAAAGTACCACCCCCCAAGCAGGGACTTTTTAGGGGGGAGATCATCTACCCCTGAACTAAATTTAGACCCTGGGTCCATCGGTCAAAACGAACGTAATCCCGGGGTAAAGTTCCTCTGGTTGAAAAACGCCTTAGGAGGACCAATCAGGAGAGGGGCTCTGATTGGTCAGAGCTGACGGGAGCGATTGGAATTTATAGAATGAAGAGGAAAACACAAAGATCCTGCCATGATCTCAAAACACCTCATTTATTGATGCTGTTCATGAGTGTTGAGACTTTTTTGCCAAACAGCACAACATAAGTACCAGCTGCAGCTTTAAACCCCACGAGGACTAAACTCAGAGACAAAGTGAGAGGATGAGTGTCGGTCCTTACCTCGAGGACCTGGACGTAGCTGGAGGGGAACCAGCCCCTCTCCCCGTCCCTCTCGCCCTCCCACCAGCCCCCGGGCAGAGCTTGGACCACCTTGATGATATCCCCAGCCTGGAAGCTCAGACCCTGCTGGTGCTGCTCCCCGCTGAACGGGTACAGACTCTTACAGAAAGACCCCGACATCTCCAGCAGAACTTTCTGAGGAGGGTGATGATGGTGATGATGATGATAGTCCAAACAGCTCCTCGTGAAGAAAAAAAGTCAAACTTAGAGGGTTTAAATCCAGAGTGTGTGTGTCAGACTGTGTGTGTCAGTGTGTGTGTGTGTAAGAGTGTGTGTTCTCTCAGAGAGAAAGGTGTGTGAAGTTAGTGAACAGGTCCTCCTCCAGCTCTCCGGTCCTCCTGCCTCACACACACTGACTGAAACTACCTCCGTCTGAAGACACGGAGCAGCGTCAAGCTACACGCAGCGACGAGAGCAAACCGGAAATACATACTGATCATTTCAAAATAAGACGGAAAAATAAAATTAAAAAACACGGGGGACAAATTGTTACAGCAAATCCATATGAAACATCATTTATAGTGTTGATTAAAAATAAAAACGCAACTCTAAAGGAACACTGCAAAAACTCAAAATCTTACCAAGTGAAATTGTCTCATTTTTAGTCAAAATGTCTTCTCCCACTTTATTTAAAGGCACTGTGAGGAGTTTTTAACTGCCTAGGAAACAGACTGAAACTGATACTGATGCCTCTTTATGACCCTCAAAAGCATACAAGACCATCCACAACAACACTGCTACCTTCTCTGTTGTCATTTTTAATGCCTGAAACCGCTCTGAGGGGGTAGGTGTCAGAACTGATGATTGACATCTTGCTTTAGAAACACCCTTTTTTGGCTGTTTTCATGGCAAATAATCACACTGTGTGATAAATCTAAGTGTTAAACGACAACAGGATGAGGTTATTATCTGTTGACACTAATTTTGCATGTACAGGACAAGACAGGACAGGATAAGAGGTATCACTTTGTCCACAAGGGGACGTTAGAATCAATACAAACCAAAAGTTCCTCACAGCAGCTTTAAGATAAATGTACTTAACAAGTAACATTTGAGCAAGATAGAGGGACTTGTTTTAAGACAATAAATCTTAAATATCTTGTTAAGTAAACAGTCTTGAAATGATCTTGTTTTGAGTGGTAATTTAGAAGAAACAAGGTTTATTTTACATTTCAGACACTTTTCAAGCTGAGATCTTATTTGTGGAGGACGGATAATCTTGATTTAAGACAAACACTTTACTTGATTTAAGTAACCTTGGGGGGCAGAGCCTTCTCTGTCGCTGCCCCCACCCTCTGGAACACTCTCCCCCACTCTCCCCCAACATCTCAGACTCTCTCCCTCACTCACCAACTTCAAATCCAGGCTCAAAACCCACCTATTTAGAAGGGTTTTTAACCTATTGATTGATTTTTGTTTGTTTCTGTTTTTGTTTTTCTTTTTTTTGCTTTGCTTTCCTTTGCTTATCTATTGTATAATTATTTTTTTGTCAAGTGTCTTCAAGAAACTCTTGAAGCGCTTTTGTAAATAAAATGTATAATTATTATTATTATTATTATTATTATTATTATTATTATTATTATTATTATTATTATTAAATGCATTTTATTGGAGAATCTATCAGAAAACAGCTCTATTGATAAAAGAAAGAAAGGAAGAAAAGTTGTTTTAAAGGTAGGTTTCAGTTTTCAGACACTGTTTCTTCTAAATCAGATCAAAATATCCATCCTCAAACTCCATGCACACAATGAAACACCTACTTTAGAGCATAGCTGGCTTATCCTAAAAAAACAACATGACTGAATATTAGTATATCCAGCTCACTATGAGAAGACATTATATCTCAAAATGCTCAAATGAAACTTTGCCATCTTATTTCAAGTACAAGATGGTCTTAAACCTAGAGAAGTGCCGCTATAATACAACTCAAATAAAGAAGTTGACATGAAATGTATTAGTGCAAAAATCTTTTTTTGAGTGAAAAAATACTAATTGTTAGACATCCTGTCTTATTCTAAGACACTAAGCTTTAAAATACTGGTAAAATATTACTTAAAATAAGTTTTTCCTGCTAATTTTAAAATCACAGTATTCTATATATTACTTCTTATTTTAAGAAATATTATCAAGCAAATTTTCACTTGTTCTATTGGCACATTGTTTTTGCTTATTTCAAGGTAAAAGTACCTTGAAATAAGTTGTTTTTGGAGGGGCATTTTTCCCAGTGAAAACAGGAATTAGGCTAAAAGAATCAATTTTCAAATTTCGCATCAACCAGAATTAATTTAAAGCGGAATGAAAGTATACATGACAGAGGAATTATTCAGTTCAGATTTAAAATCAGAATAAACCAGACATCAGATTTAAGTTTAATTCAGAATGGTCATTTTCATTCAGAATTAGGTGTTTACATGGTCATTTTTAATCTTTTTAAAGAGGATTTAATTTTTATTCTGAATTAAAGAGGAATTAAAAGTCATGTAAACGTAGCCAATGATTGATCAGTGAATTCTGCTTCTGGTTCTAGTATTATTGTTGCCAGAAAAATGTTCACTCAGGGGATAAATCAGATGAGAGCTATCTCAGCTCAACTCATTTTTATTTATAAAGCAGCTTTCATACTTTCAAACATGCAGTCCATAGAGCTTCATAGAAGAACAGAGAGACAGAAAACAGCAGCAATAGATGAAAGCGGGAAGGAAAGTGAAATAAACTACTTCAAAATAAAATCATGACAATCCAATAAGTGAAATGAAATCAGAGAAATATCAGAAAAATCAGATTAAATCATTCTAATAAATCAATGAAATAAATCAGATAATACCAGAAAAACTAAATTAAATCATTTTAATAAAAATCAATCAAATAAAATCAGAGAAATATCACAAAAGAAATATAAAGATATAATATAATAAGATAGAATAAAATAAAATCAATAAAATGATGTTCAAACAATGGTCATAATAGTAATAATGCAGTCCAGGGCTTCAAGGAAATGACTTCCAATAAAAGTCAGATTAAAAAGGAAAGTCTTCCTGAGGCAGAGAGATCAGAGTTTAGGGGCATAAAAACAGAGAGCTATCTCTCTTTGTGAGGGACTTCAGTGATCGAGCTGGAACATGAGATGACAGGAGATCTGATCATCTGAGTTTGTTCTTATTGTTTCTGTGGATTACCTAGGATCTACTCTGGAAATTTTAACCATAAACGAGGTCCATTGTGTCGGTCGTCACAATGTAGCTCCCCTCATCTTCAGTTCTTCTTCTTCACAGTTCAGCTTTAAAAGGATGATTTAATGTGGAAATGTTATTCAGTGTTTTTAGTTTTAACTTTAACTTTATTTTATTCTGACTTTTATTTAGTCCAGTAAAAATAATTAATTTCCAGTCTGTTTACTTCATGTGTAAAACAGGACAACAGTTGTGGGGAGGAAGATGACAAATATAAGGACACATTAGGTTGTCACATCTGTAAACGTGTTAATGAAAATAAAAGACCATTAGAATAATCACACTGAGTGATGGTGAGTCAGAAACAGATCATAGTAAGAATTGAAATAAACAAAGGGGGGGTTTATTTTTTAAGAAACCCTTTTCTGAAGCTCAAACTGCCTCAGACCTGATCATGAACTTTTGACAGAACCTCCCACATGTTGATAGTTCCTCTTTCTCTCTGCAGCCCATATTACCACACATCGTAGATATCACAGCCAGCACATACACACAGCTCAGCTCTGCTTCCTCTTTAGTTCACTATCAAGATAAAAAGAGGAAATAAAACCAACCTGCTGAAACAAACCATGAAGCATCATGTCAGTGATAGTAACACCACAGGAGGGAGCTTGTCCTCTGCTGAACTGAGCACACACAGCTCTGATGAAAAGTCATGTGGTTTACATGTTGGAGCACCAAGACAGAAACCAGACAGCTACCTGTTCACATGAAGTCACACACTGATGCTGTCTGCCAACAGAGAGCAGAGAGCTCTGGAGAGGAAGAGGTGTATAGTACGGTGGCTGAGAAGTGAAATACAAATTTACAAAGGATGAAACAGTATATCAGATCCGGCCCTAAACATCTTGGTGCATTATGGACAAGATTTCAAACAATCAAATCACATGTACACTAAAATAAATCTGACATGCAGCTTTATGTTTTACAGATTTCCTTTGTTTTAAAATAAAAATGACCTCTGAAAGAACATTAACAAAATGGGAACAACACTGATATTTAGCCGGGAAATAATTATACAATTTCAAAATACATAACGTTGTAGAAGTATAATTTATTCAGTCATTATATAACAATCATTTTCACAGTGCAGACACTTTAAACAAAGCAACAGTCATGTATTAAGTGATGACTGAAAAGGCAGAAGCAAAATGCTTATTTCAGCCTAGCCTACATTTTCTATCTAATCAAGCTAACAGCTTCCAAAGTGTAAAGAAAACAACAACAACAAAACAAAAACAGTAAATCATGAACACTTATAGACTTCAAAAACTGATTTGCAAGCCATTTTCTTCAAAAACCAAAATTGAGTCACAAGCTTTTGAATTTTTACTGGCATCAGTCCTCAATTTAACCCAAAATTATATCAGATAAAATAATATTATTTTTCCTTTCACCTTCAAAATTTCTTCCTCACTCATTTAGGGTGCAAGCAGCACCCCAAATGGACAGCCAGCGCCCCTGGCCTTTGCCTATACTGTCTATGCCCCAGGCCGGCCCTGCACTATATTTAACACTTTGGAAAACATTTTTACATTTTATAAAAACAAATGACATTAAACACTTTTACCAAGAACAAAACTAATTTACATTTAAGATAACAAATGTACAAAATCAGAAACACCTTTACCAGAAACAAATTTACAAACAGCAGATTCTACCGGAAAAGGAATGTAAGTGAGTGAGTACATTTTATTTAGTGCAGCACCTTTACTTTTTACCTTGTAAAGCACTTTGGCCAACACTGGTTGTTTTTAAATGTGCTATATAAATAAAGTTGACTTGACTTGACTTTCATAGAATAAAATCACTAAGTGCTTCACAGGAAAAATATTCAAATTAAAATGAAATCATAAAACAGTAAAAGAAACAGACAATAGCATAATTAGAACATTCGTCTGTACAAGGTGAGTCAAAGGCCTGTTTAAATAAATGTGTCTTTAAGAGTTTTTTAAAAGTGACCACAGAGACAGCTGAGTGAATATTTACAGGAAGAGTGTTCCACAATGTTAGTGCCACCACTTCAAACGCACGGTCGAGGGACAACCAGCAAGCCCTGGTCAGAAGACCTGAGTGACCTACTGGTGAGGTAGGGGTGGAGCAGGTCGGCCATATATTCAGGAGCCTGACCATGCAGAGCTGTATACACAAAAACAAGAACTTCAAAAAATGTACCCTAAATTTAACTGGAAGCCAATGTAGAATCGGAGTGATGTGGGCTGTCCGGCTGGACTTGGTCAACAGCCGAATGTACCAATGATTTTCAAAATAAAAGACGTCTGTAATATGAAAGTGCCTCCACAAGACAGTCTAGCTGCAGACCTCCACAGTCAAGGCTGGAAACATGCGCATAAAGTTCCAAAATTAAATCTTGTGTTCACTTCCAGTTTAACATTTAAGTCATTTATTTTGATAACTCATCATCATATAGCATTTACACTCGCAACTGATTTATAAAGTAAGAATGTAAAACTAACTCTACTGAGTGTGAAATACATGTGAAGAAAAACAAAGCTCATTGAGTCTGCAGTTTGAACTACAGGCTCTCTTCTTACAACACAGCTCAGCTGAAATATACCTTTTTAATACTTTAGTATGTTGCTCCCTCAACTCAACTCAACTCAACTCAACTCAACTCAACTCAACTCAACTCAACTCAACTCAACTCAACTCAACTTTATTTATATAGCACCTTTCATACATAGAAACATGTAGCCCAAAGTGCTTCACAGAGTAACAGACAGTAAGAAAACAACAGCAATGGTAGAATTATAGAAGGCATGAAAAAAGAAGAAATACTTAAAAAAGAAAAGAAAATCAACACAGTAAAATTAATAAAATAAGTAAGAGTGGAAATAAAAGTTAGAAATAAGGTAGAGTTAACGAGATCAGATGAACACAATAAATAAATAAGATAAATAAATACATGTTAAAACAATGGTTTAGATAATAATGATAAAAATACTAAAAATGATAATAAAATAATAAAATAATAATAAAAATAATAATAATAATGATACTGATAATGCAGTCCAGGGCTAAAATAAATTACTCCACATTAAAAGCTAGATTAAAAAGGTAAGTCTTAAGTTTACTTTTAAAAACACCCAGAGAGCTCACTGTTCTCATGTCCAGAGGTAAAGAGTTCCACAGCCTAGGGGCATAAAAACAGAAAGCTCTCTGGCCGGTGCCTGTGTGAGACACACGAGGAACATTTAAAAGGGAAGCATTCGAGGACCTCAGTGATCGGGCTGGAACATAAAATGACAGGAGATCAGTGATGTATGGAGGAGCAAGGCTGTTAAGAGCTTTAAAAACAAGTAAAAGGACTTTAAAATCAATTCTAAAAGAAACAGGGAGCCAGTGCAGAGTTTTTAAAAGAGGGGTTATGTGATCAGTTTTCTTTCTCCTCGTTAAAACTCATGCAGCAGCGTTCTGAACAAGCTGCAGCTTTCTGAGAGATTTTTTGGGCAGGCCCATAAAAGCCCGTACAGCTCTTTACTCTCATTTTATTCTAAGACAGTACAGCTCTACTGGCTGCAGACTCTACATAAAGTCAAACTTTAATTTTTTAAGCTTAACTTTGTGCATTATTCAGTGCTTCACTTTAGAAAAGCAATAAAACACACAGACTGAAACTGAACTGAAACTTTATTATGACCCGGTCCAGTCTTTAACATCATGAGGGACCCATCCCGTCTCGGACTATCTGTGGTATTAGATTTAGGGCAGAGGTACAGGTTACACCATCTTTTACAGCATTCGACTCCTGCAGGATTTGAGCTTCATGAAGTGATGGAATGATGAATCTACCACAGACAGAAAAACTGTTACAGGTCAGATCCGCTTAAACAAAGTTCTTTTTTTTTTTTTTTTTTCTCTCTTTTATTTATATTTTTTTTTTTTCTCTTTCTTCTTCTTAATCTTGTTTTTCTCTTGTCTGCGTATATATTTCTGGTTTGTGTCATGTTTGTCACAAACTGTCAAATATTAATGCAATTTATTCTTGCAGCAAAAGAAAAGAAAGAAAACCTTTTTCTTCTGTGCTTGTGACTGTGTGCATGCAACCATCACCATCCCTCTTAGAACTCTGGCCTATCTTTTATTGACAGCTAATATCATGTTCTGTAAAAGAGGGCGTGCACACCTAGGTGGGCCAAAAAACAAATAAAATAAGAGAAAGTGAAAGAAAGATTACATAAGGATATACAAAGGGACAGGGAGAGAGAAGGAGAGAGAGACCTAACACACTTAGATGGAGAGGGACCATCTCACCATGACTCCAAAAAATCTGTGTGGTGATACTAATGATTAAGCAACCCTTAGTGTCCACACTCATTACTGAAGCTTGGGTCGCAGAGGGTTGCCGCCGTGCTGTGTTCTATTTGTGTAACAAGACCACCACTGGTGCAGATGAAACCACTTGGGTCAGATCAGCCGAGCGGTACGGCCGGCACCCGGGCCGCGAGAGCAGTCAGACCGAAGGACCCAACCCGCCGCGGGAGACCCAGGCCAGGGGACAAGCCAAGGACCCAGACCGGAAGCAAGCAGGTACCGCCGAAGCACCCAGGGCGACCCCCAGGTCACCCAGTAGGAGGAAAGGGGGGCGAGGGGGGAGAGATCCCGCAGCCCCCCCAAGGGACACCCCCACAACACCGCCCCCACAGCCCCCCAAGATGGAGCCAAAGGAGCCACCAGGGCCGAGGGGGCCCGGCACCAGGAGCAGACAGCCAGGCAAACGGGCAGGACCAGGACCAGAGCCCACCAACCGGCGCGCCGGAGCGGGGGGAGGGCGGAGGCGGCAGGGCCAATCCCCCCTGCCCCCCCCAGACGGCCTGACCACTCCCCCCAGCCACGCCCCCCACCCACGCCCTGCGACTGATGGACCAGGCCGCGGGGGCATGGAGGGACACCCCAATGGCTGCCGTAGTAACACCCCCCCAGCTGCGCACCACCCCACCCCCCCAAGAGGACCGCGAGGGAACCCCGGGAAACCCGGCCCTGAGGGCAGCCGCGGACCAGGCCCCCACAGGGGAGGGGGCAGCAGGGGGACGGAGGGTGACAGGGACACCAGCCACCCACCCAGCCCCGATGGACCCCCAACGAGTAGGGCCGAGCCAAACACTAAGGCCCCGCCAAACCTGAACTGTGTAAACAAAGTTCTGATTAAACATGATTCAATCAGCAGCACAGCAAAGTCTTTTTGTGCCGCTTCAGTTCACATTTTCTCCTTATGGTCAGAACGTCAGTAAAAGTTTTCATCTTTATTACAAACTTTAAACCTTTGAGACCACAAATCACCTGATCTATAAAAACCTCTTTACAGAACTTTTTAATCTCAAAAACAAAAAGGCTCGTCCTCTATCACCCATACACAGCTAATGCTAACGTTCATGTAACTATTTTAAATAAAAAACATGGTACTGATGTGACATTCAGTAGTTTGATTAAAGTCTAAAATAATTGAAACTGTGAAAAATGAGAAAATGTAAGTTTGGAACACAAAGACTTATTTTCACTCTGTTTTGTATAACTTAGAATAGTCACCCACCATTGTCTCCAAGTGTAATCACTACAACAAATGATACCACTCGCAGACCTGACTGCAGAGGTGCATCACTGTGGAGGTCTGCAGAGGTGCATCACTGTGGAGGTCTGCAGAGGTGCATCACTGTGGAGGTCTGCAGAGGTGCATCACTGTGGAGGTCTGCAGAGGTGCATCACTGTGGAGCTCTGCAGAGGTGCATCACTGTGGAGCTCTGCAGAGGTGCATCACTGTGGAGCTCTGCAGAGGTGCATCACTGTGGAGGTCTGCAGCTGGACCCCTCTCTGAAAATGTGCATCAGCCGGGGAATTAATATATATATGACATTAACAGCCCTGTTTCCACTTAAATATTTAGATTCAGTCTGATAAGAGAACACCTCAATATGTGTTCCTGCCAATCACAGCTATATGTGATGTGGAATTTCAAAATAAAAACCTCTGGAAGTTTAGCTTATTACAATGATTTTGGATAAATTCAAAATGAGTTAATTAACATTATTGTTCACACTTATGGTGAACATCCTCATAATGTAATCCAGCCAATCACAGGTCATTCTGATGGGTCACTTCAAAATAAAAGCAACTTAAAATTAGCAAAAGATAGTGATATTCTGGATGTTTTCAATCAGAGAAATCATTGTAATGGAAATATGAACACTCCTCTTTGTTGTACTAATTTACATGTGTGTGTTTTATTCAGGGGCGGAGCCAGGTGAGTAAAAGTACTGTAACATTTAGTGTATAAAGCACTCTTATGATACCTATTAGGGACTTTACACAGAAGCAGCAGAAAGCTGAACACAGTGAGTCTGACATCTAACATGCAGGCCTGCTCCTCGTACCTAAAGTCTCTAAAAGTAGTATGGGAGGTAGAACCTTCAGTTATCAGGCCCCTCTCCTTTGGAATCATCTACCAGTCAGGGTCTGGGAGGCAGACACCCTCTCTACTTTTAAGAGTAGGCTTCAAACTTTCCTTTTTGATAAAGCTCATAGTTAGAGCTGGATCAGGCTTGGAACAGCTCTTAGTTATGCTGCTATAGGCTTAGACTGCTGGGGGAACTGACATACTGACACACTGTAATCCTGTCTAACCCCCTTTCCCCCAACCCTCTCATCACTGACTTTAACGCTCCCTGTCCCATTAAAGTTACAAACCATAGACCTTTCTTGAGTCCCTGAGCTCCCTTGTCTCGTAGGTTCCTCTGAGCTGCCGTAGACGTCCTCCCGCTGTGGACGTTACAGACTCCAGCTGATTCGGACGTGCTGGACTCCAGCGGCAACAGCTACTACTACTCGTCTCATCACTATCACCGCTCCCTCTCTCTCTTATTCTCCTCTATCCCTCTTTCCAGACCCAACTCGGTCGAGGCAGATGTGTGTCTAACATGAGTCTGGTTCTGCTCGAGGTTTCTGCCTGTTAAAGGAAGTTTGTCCTCTCCGCTGTAACTACCTAAATACTGTGAGGTGCAATGCTCATGGTGGATTAAGGTGGGGTCAGACTGAATCTTATCCTGTCTTGGTGTTGGGTCTCTGTTCATAATTTGACATAGAGTGGTCTAGACCTGCTCTGTTTGTAAAAGAGTCTTGAGATAACGTTTGTTGTGATTTGGTGCTATACAAATAAAGATTGATTGATTGACAAAGAAACACTGTTCAGACCCTCAAACAGTCTGTGTCTTACACACTTGTGTGATATATTCTGTGTTTTATGGTCATTCATTCATGTGAGCATAGATACATCATTCTGCTCCTGCAGAGTCGGTCCAAAAAGTTTGGCTCCGCCCTGATTCTGCTGTTTTCTGTCAGGATTATGATTTCAACAAGTTACTGTTTCGTCTGAAGATTTTAATCATTTTAATACCCTTAGTCACACACACACACACACACACACACGCACACACACACACACACACACACACACACACAAACAGAAAGTTTGTTTGAATCAGGGGTCACCTCGTTCACAGAGAGTGCAGAGAAACATGTTGATCATTTTCTTCTGTTTTAAGGAGATCACCATGGAGACTGTTTGTTTATAAATGAGATCAGAATGATGCAGATGATGCTCTCCTGTTCATTCACACACACAAACGCACACACTGACAGTGGAGGAGCTCCAGATTTCAGACCCTCTCTCTTTAAGACCCGGGGACAGCTGACAGCTCGTCTTTCCTCTCTCAAACTCCATCAGCGTTCTTTGAGTCAGGTACGTAACGAGTCCATCATCCCGGTTTGTTTCATCAGGACAGATCATGTGACTGTCTTTATTTCTAAATAACTTAGGTCTAGATGTTGACTCCTTGTATCTCAGGGTTATTAACGGCTGTGCTGCACACTGATAGGTGACTCTGATCAGATCAGATCTATAAGACCGGTCGGTGTCAGACGATAGGATCAACAGCACGCCGTCGTAACAACCTGTTTTTACACTTTCTGTGACAAAGATTCTCTGTAAGTGATGAATTTGAAAGTTCAAAGACAGCAGAGTGAGATTATTGAGTTAAAAACACTACGTGAGTCTGCACAGGACTAAACCAGCAGACGGATTAACTAACACTTTGTCCACAGGGGGGCGCCAAAATCAACACAGACCAAAAGCTCCTCACTGAAGCTTTCATGTAGAGCAGCTGTGAGGAGCTTTGGGTTCATGTGGATTTTGGCGCCCCCTGTGGACACAGCATAGCCTCCTGAGACCCAGAAGAAAAAAGGTTTTGATATTATTATTTTTTCTAGATGATATAAGTATTGTGGTTGAAAGAAATATATCACAGCAGAAAAAAATCAATAATGTTAATTTATTTTTTATCATCTGTCCCTTGTAGTGGACATCAGGTCTCGATAAGTCACAGAATGTAACTGTATTATTTCATGGATTTGTTTATTTCTGTTAAGATTTCTGGACATTTCATGAACTTTAAAACACTTAGATGAAAGAAATACATCAGAACATTCTCAACCCTTGATAGACACTTAAACCTGGGTTGTTAGGTCATGTCACACACAGCACACAAAAAAATCAGTATTTTAAAAATCTTGTCATCTATGTAGTTTTTGAAGTGATCATTGGGCCTCCAGTCTTTGTGCTGGTGGTGGTGGTTGTCACAGTTGTAAGGCAAATGATTCTCCTTCACAATAGGATTGAAACTATTTTCGATTAAAAAAAAAAGAGAGAGATACTTTAATGCACTTTTAGAATCAGCCCTCTTCTTCCTGGAGTACTTAAATTGGTTAAACACAGATGCATTTAGTCCTGATGTCCACTATAAAGGACACTGAATAAAAGTTGTGTTTTGAAAGAGTTAAAATGACTGTACATCTGTGAAATCTTACTAAATTGAGGTTAAGACTCTTACTTTGAAGAATTAATTTGATTATTTGGAAGAGAAACATGATATCTGCAACAACAAAAAGATCCCTCACCTCCTTTGGTGCCATAAAATGTGAAAGTTGAATTTGCAGTCATTTTGAAAAGAAAGTTCATGTGCTCTGTTGGCCACACCCCCACAAGTGAGACATCATTAGAAGGCCCAGGATGTCCTCTTCACAGGACAGTAGGGTTTTTACAGACTGCATATATGGTGCTTAACTTAGATGGCTAAAATGCATGTCCTCCAAAGAAGACAAAAATGAACTACTGGGTCTCAGGAGGCTATTACAGCAGATAATAGTCTGTTTCTGGATCAAGTCAATCCAATCCAGATCGGGTTCTTTTTAAACTGGAACCAAAGTGAACTGGATTACCTGGATGGAAGTAGAGTGCATGTCCAAATCTGGACTGTTCTTATTCAGGATGAAACTTTCTGACAGGAAGTTTAGACCTTGACGGATTAAACGGTGCTCAGACTGGTTCTTTGAAAATATTCTCTGAAATGAGTGATTCCCGTTTTTCTCCCTCAGGTCAACATGAACTTCTTTCATCAGCAGCTTTCACACATGAGACCCTTGACTTTCTCTGAGAGAGAGCGTCAGCGCTACAAAGCAGAGGTCAGCCTCTCACTGTGGTTCAGATACTTATATTAAAGCACAGCAGGGTATGAGGACTCACTCTGTAAACTGATCCTGTCCTGCAGAAGATGCTCCTGAGGCAGTTTGTTCTCCTGAAGCGGGAACATCGAGTCCCTGAGTGTCTGTCTACTGAAGACATGAAGAGGTGGCTTCTGGGAGGACGTAGCTTCAACACAGAGTGAGTCCAACACTGAAGATTAGATTACACTTAAAGGCATAGAGTGAAAACAACATGTGTGTGCTCTTCTCTTCAAAGGTTCCAGGGAACAGCCGGAATGAACGCAGAAGAGCTGCACTTGGGTGAACTGGTAAACTCAACTCAGCTCAACCTCATTTATAAAGCACCGTTCATACATAAAAACATGCAGCCCAAAGAGCTTCACAGAATAACAGAGACAGAACAGCAATGGTCAAATTATAAAATACTTTAAAATAAAATAAATCAATAGAGTAAAATTAATAAAATAAGTAAGAGTGGAAAGAAAAGTTAAAAATAAAGTAGCGTTAACAAGATCAGATGAATACAAGAAATACATACAGTCATGGCCAAAAGTTTTGAGAATGACAAACATTACATTTTCACAAAGTCTGCTGCTTCAGGGTTTTTAGGTGTTTTTGTCAGATGTTTCTATGGTATAATGAAATACAATTAGAAGCATTTCATAAGTATCAAAAGCTTTTATTGAGAATTACACAGAATTCATGCAATAAGTCAATATTTGCAGTGTTGACCCTTCTTTTTCAAGACCTCTGCAATTCTCCCTGGCATGCTGTCAATCAACTTCTGGACCAAATCCTGACTGATGGCAGTCCATTCTTGCATAATCAATGCTTGGAGTTTGTCAGAATTTGTGGGTTTTTGATTGTCTACCCGCCTCTTGAGGATTGACCACAAGTTCTCAATGGGATTAAGATCTGGGGAGTTTCCTGGCCAAGGGCCCAAAATCTTAATGTTTTGTCCCCCGAGCCATTTTGTTATGACTTTTTCTTTATGGCAAGGTGCTCCATCATGCTGGAAAAGGCATTCTTCATCACCAAACTGCCCTTGGATGGTTGGGAGAAGTTGCTCTCGGAGGACGTTCTGGTACCATTCTTTATTCATGGCTGTGTTTTTAGGCAAGATTGTGAGAGAGCCCACTCCCTTGACCGAAAAACAACCCCACACATGAATGGTCTCAGGATGCTTCACTGTTGGCAAGAGACAGGACCGATGGTAGCGCTCACCTCGTCTTCTCCGAACAAGCCTTCCTCCAGATGCCCCAAACAATCGGAAAGGGGATTCATCAGAGAAAATGACTTTACCCCAGTCCTCAGCAGTCCAGTCCCTGTGCCTTCTGCAGAATATCAGTCTGTCCCTGATGTTTTTACTGGAGAGAAGTGGCTTCTTTGCTGCCCTCCTTGACACCAGGCCTTCCTCCAAAAGTCTTCACCTCACTGTGCGTGCAGATGCACTCACACCTGCCTGCTGCCATTCCTGAGCAAGCTCTGCACTGGTGGTGGCCCGATCCTGCAGCTGTAACACCTTCAGGAGACGGTCCTGGCGCTTGCTGGACTTTCTTGGGCGCCCTGGAGCCTGTTTGGCAACAATTGAACCTCTCTCCTTGAAGTTCTTGATAATTGGATAGACGGTTGACTGAGGTGCAATCTTACTCGCTGCTATAAACTTCCCTGTTAGGCCCTTTTTGTGCAATGCAATGATGGCTGCACGTGTTTCCTTGCAGGTAACCATGGCTAACAGATGAGGAACAATGGTGTCATGCACCATCTTCCTTTTAAAGTGTCCAGTCACTCAATCATGACAGATTGATCGCCAGCCTTGTCCTCATCAACACCCACACCTGTGTTAATGTGTGTGACACCTGTGTGTCATTGAAATGATGTTAGCTGGTCCTTTTGTGGCAGGGCTGAAATGCAGTGGAAATGTGTTTTTGGTGATAAAGTTCATTTTCAAGGCAAAGAGGGACTTTGCAATTAATTGCAGTTGAGCTGATCACTCCTCATAACATTCTGGAGTATATGCAAATTGCCATTATAAAAACTGAAACAGCAGACTTTGTGAAAATTAATAGTTAATAGTAATAGTGTCATTCTCAAAACTTTTGGCCATGACTGTAGATAAATAAATAATTAAATAAGATAAATAAATGTTAAAGCAATGATTCAAATAATAATGCAGTCAAGGGCTAAAAAATAAATGACTCCAAATTAAAAGTTAGATTAAAAAGGTAAGTCTTAAGTTTACTTTAAAAACACACAGAGAGCTCGCTGTTCTGACGTTCAGAGGCAGAGAGTTCCACAGCTTAGGGGCGTAAAAACAGAAAGCTCTCTCTCTTTTTGTGTGAGACACATGAGGAACATTTAAAAGGGAAGAATTCGAGGACCTCAGTGATTGGGCTGGAACATTAAATGACAGGAGATCAGTGATGTATGGAGGAGCAAGGCTGTTAAGAGCTTTAAAAACAAGTAAAAGAACTTTAAAAGAAACAGGGAGCCAGTGCAGAGTTTTTAAAAGAGGGGTTATGTGATCAGTTTCCTTTCTCCTTGTTAAAACTCATGCAGCAGTGTTCTGAACAAGCTGCAGTTTCTTGAGAGACTTTTTGGGCAAACCAACAAACAGACACATTTGGTGGTGTGCATGTTGTAGAAGCTATCTTCAGGACCTCTTAGTTGTGGTGATGACTTTTGACTTAAAAGATTTGTTACTTGTGGCATGTTTTGCAAGATGCATTCAGGTTCTCCTTTGAAAATATGAAAAACATAGAAGCCATTTTTACCCTCTTTGTGAGTAATGAAAGCAGCTGTTCCTCATTGTATTGGATTAAACTGTATTATCCAAAAAGTTAGAGTAATAATAAAAGATCCCCGTAACATCGTGCATCTCAAAGTTTTAGTTCACAGTGTGAGACGGAGGACAGAAGGCCCCACTCCTGCAGTGTTTCTACACATCTCAGAGCTGCAGCTTGTTGACCCTCCTGCTTTAAACACAGCATGTTGAGTTCTTAAACTGAATTAACTCTCCGTGAAATACTCAGATGTAAAAGTGATAACATGATTTTGACCCAGGTGTTTATAATGCTTTTAAAAACACAGCATTTACAATGTTTGACGTTTCTATAGCAGGTGAGTTTATAGAGGACTAAACAGAAGAGTGTCAAATAAGAGTTCCCTCCCTCCCTCCCTGCCCCTGTTGATCAGTCTGGGTCTCTGTGTGCAGGCCTGGATCTCAGTGAGGCGGTTCTGTGTTGCTCAGATGGATCGAGAGATCAGGGAGGAGCTGGAGAAAGAAAAACGTCTGTCACAGCTGGTCAGGAGGAAGGTACAGTTCTGATCCTTTAGGGCCTGTGTCCACTGACCGCATTCTTTTTACCTCATTGACCAATCAGAATCAAGCAGGGACGGGACTTCTGATATCAGATTTCTCAATGATGGTGGCAGGAGAGCCAGCTAGTATCCAGCTCTCTTTAGGGTTAAGTTTCCAGCTGCTGTCAATGCCCCAAAAATGATTCCTTTGCATCATTTTTAGATTTTATTTGCAAAATGTCATCAAATTAAGAATTTAAGGAGCATGCAGAACAATTTGAAACAGACTTGACAGTCACTCCTGAGGCTAGGACGTGCTGTGAAAAGACTTTTGTAAGGGTGAGGTGAAAAGTGCTCTGAACTTGAGGTCGTTGGGGCTGCTAGCACAAGAAGCTCTGCTAAGGCATTTTTCAACTAGAGGAACTTTACCCCAGTACTACGTGCGTTTTGACCGGTGGACCCAGGGTCTAAATTTAGTTCAGGGGTAGATAATCTCCCCCCTAAAAGCCCCTGCTTGGGGGTAGTACTTTTCAAAGGTCCTGGGACTTTTGGGGGCGGGGCCTGCAATGCTGAACGTGTCTGATTGGTAGATTAACCTCAGTGTTTTTATTCCTCCCTCCGTCCACAATAACATCACACACATCTGTGATTCACTTGATTTCTCTTTCTTTCATTAGTTTTTATTTGTTCTATCTTTTTTGTATGTGTGTGTACTTTTCAAAAGAAGAAGCTGTGATTCTCTTGATTTAGCAGCTTGTAACAGTAGTCTTCTCTCAGCCCACCGTGAATGCGTCTCTCCCGGTGTTACGGTTTTAAAAGTGACCCTGTAAACTGGAGACCTTCAGCTGAACGTGTCAGTGTTTGTGGAGTTTACACAGCTGTTGAAACACAGAGGGAGTTCCTGGGAATGCAAACTAGTTTAGTTTTTATTAAGATTTCAAAATATCCTCATCAGATATTTAATGATCATCTAAAGACGTTTATGAGAGATGCATCCGGCTGAAAGTCTCCAGTTAACAAGGTTGCTGTTAAAACCAAAACACCGTATGATCTCTGCCACGGCTTTTTGAGTTCAAGGATTTTAAAGCCGTGTTGAAACGTCTTTGCTACTCGCTCTTATCTCCTCTCACGTGTTGATTCAGTGAATCCATCTGTGATGAAATATAGCACCATCTAAAACAGCGCCAGCTGAGTCTCTTCATGCTAACAGGCTAACTGTTGTGTTGCTCATAATGATACCTGCCTGTCCGTCTGCTTCTATGGTGTCATCTGTGATGAATGGCATTCCTCTTTGTTTTACTGCCCTCTACTGGTCTGGTGGTGTAGTGCATTTACTTTTTTTTTCCTCCATACGTCACTGGCCTGATTTGCACAATCTACCCGGGACTTCAGGCCGCGGTCGAAACGCAGACAACAATGGGAGCACAGGAACCTTTTAGTTCAGGGGAAAGTAGTTCTGGGGGCTAAAAGACCCCAGAAATGCACCTTTAGTGGACACAGGCCCTTACACCTCACTCCCTCACTCTCTCTTTCTGCCATATGAAAGGTCACACTAGAGGGCCTTGAAATGCTTCTGCCCATCATCCGCTCCAGAGCAGAGCAGGACGTTCGAGCCCTCCTCCTCCAGCTATCCAACAAGCTGCTCGCCTCCTTCTTGGACCCCAACACTGGGACGCGTTTTAAACGGGCTCTGATCACAAAGCTCCAAAGGACGACCCAACCTTTAGTTCCTCAGGTGGTGAAGACCGCTCTGGATGTCCTCCTGGGTGAACCAGGACCCCATATGGAGGTCATGACCCCCCAGAGTCAGGGCAACACGGTGACCACGGACTCAGATCTGAGAACCCTCATTGAAACTTCCAGCGTTCTGATTGGCCAACAGCTGGCGGATGCAGCAGCCTCCTGTTTCTGTCTGCGGACCGTTTTTTTCAAAGACCGTCTGCAGCAATTCTGCACGTCGGAGAGCAGGAGGATCGTCACAGCCATCTATGAAAGATTCCTGGTGCGCTCCATATGCTTCCGCCTCCTGGACTTCGATGAGAGTGTCTTCACTGCGAGAAAGAGAGTCCTCATTGTGGCCCAGTATATGATGGAGGACAGACTGCAGGGGGCGACACAGAGCAGGGAACCATTTCAGCGTGTCACAGAGAGAGAGCAGCAGGTGAAGTAAAGAAAGTTCACAGTGTAGAGCTTCAAAAGTTTCACAAACACATGTTTCATAATGTTCTGTTTCAGACTCCAGAGGAGCATCATGTGGCTGCAGGAAACACAGGTGAGTTTAAAACTGATCTTTAGTTCACTAAAGACCTGTCAGAGTTTTCTGATGAAACTTGTTCTTTTTTAGATGAAGAGCAGGAGCAGCAGACGGGAGGACTGAGCGCCTTCTTCAGTCAAATCTGGAAGAGGATGAACCCTAAAGACTCGGAGCAGTGAATCACACCAGCTGCTGTCTCTGCAGCACATCCTGCACAAACACAAACACATTATATAAGTTATTAAATACTTAAAGTAGATCTGGGATTTCTGTTTGTGTTCATGTTTTACAAAAGTCAAGGTACGCTGTTGTCTCTGACGTTGTGTCCTGTGAGGATGAATTCACTCTGTGGAGAGCGGTTTAGCGTCTTTTAAGTTGTTTGGGTTTGCAAAATGAATCTTTACCAGTTTGGTTCAGGTTCTTAGATCTCTACTTTGCCCTCTTGCAGCTCTGGTTAGATGAAAACATGTCTTCAGTCTCTCTGTATTTTCTAACACGACTCAGAAAATGTGCAAAGTGTTAAGCAACAAAAGGTGATGCGTGTTTCTGGTAAAGACCACACTGCAAAAAGCCAGCCTTCAAAAACAAGAAAGAATATACAAAAATTAGGGGTATATTACTTAAACTAAGCAAAATGATCTGCCAACAGAACAAGACAATTTGGCTTGTCAAGACTTTCCAAAACAAGTGGAAAGAAAAAGTTGAATGACAAAATGAGTGTAACGCTGTAACTTGTTTAAGTATCTCTTCAGAACTGTTCAACTTCAACAGGGTTAACTAGAAACTTAATCAAATCACACTGCAGGGCTGTGAGGAAGAAAGACCACGGGACAACTTCTGCTGTGCGTCATGATGCCTTTAATGACCCTTCATCAACGTAGGTCACATCGAACTCATGTGACACCTTCACTTCAACTCAAAACCATGTCACCCTGAGCAACCTTAAAGAGACAGTGCAATATATGAAATATACGTATTTTGAACTTCACTAAAGAACTCAATGATACAAATAAAATTAGAATGAAATAAGGACTATTTGGTGAGAAATCTCATTTTACACTGGCATGGCACTTGTTAGAATAGTTTAGGGTTGTATGTTCTAAAGTTGTTAATTTAATTCTAAATGTTAGAACTAATGTTAGATACTTTAAGTTCATCATTCTAAGATTAATACAATTATTAATATCATGTAAATATAATTTATGTTTTGACATCTGTTGTAATTTTGTGATAACTGATCACTTATGTGAATACATTAACTCATTAAAATACATAATGGCTACATTTGAATGTGTTGGAGAGAGGTTGTTTCAGAAAAAGGAATATTCTGAAGTATTCAAAGTACTTTTTAAAATATCTCTAAACGTATATTCACAAAGCATGAGTGCAGTCAAGAATGCATGGGTGTACATTCTGCTACTTTATGTTTATCTAGAAAAAAATAATAATCTTAAAAGTCTACCATGAAATATAATCAGTGACTAAGTTACTACATGCACAGACAAGTTCAAAACATTTTCATATTGAATAAAACAAGTTTGTAGCAACAGACCTCCACATGCTTTCTCAGGTTAGATGGGGATTTTCTGTAGACTGTGATGAAGTTTGTGTGGTAAACAGATCAGAGATTTACAACAATACGAATCATTCATCATTTCAAAAACCTCAAACGTGGGTTCAAAATATGGACGTGGTGCTCAGGCGGAGAATCATCTTCTATCTTGGCCATAGCCATCGTCACCACGACTACATGAACGCACTGATCTGAAGAACGTTTGATCTGTGTTTGATCTACGCTCAACCGAGGTACGGCTACACCATTTAGACAAACCAAACACAAGGACACCAACAGTTTACGGTCTTTGAGATCTGATTTCAGAAAAGAACAGAAAATTCATCAGCTGACTTCAAAGATAAAGTAGTGAGTAACTAGAGCACTGATAGAAATGTAGTGGAGTCAAAAGGATGATAATTGTCTCTCAAATGTAGTGGAGTAAAAGTAATGAGTTCCCCCTCCAAATTATACTCAAGTAAAGTACAGATACTCAAAAAATGTACTTAAAGCTGGGGTTGGTAGTCAGATTTAGATCCACTTTTTGTCATACTGGTTAAAATGATCTTTATGTCCTGATGGTAATCAATACATGATGTGTTCTTAAAAAAGAGTGAATAAAGCTGCTGTCTACAGCCGGAGTAAACCTGGGAAAACACCAACCAATCACAGTGTTTTGGCTCCCCAAATTTTAAACCAATCAAATCCCGTCCAGCCGTTCTGCCCTCCTCCTGCGCGTACATTTCCCCGGCGTGTACTCCTCCGAGTCCCCGTCTCCTGCCTCTACTTCCCCTGACTCTACTGACTGCTCCTCTCGCTCGTCCTCGGGCCTGTCCCCTCTGACCTGATGAGGTGCTTTGCTCAGGACTGTAGTCCGGATCAGAGTCTAAAAAGCTCTCACCAACAAGCAGAATAATTAATGACGTTCAGTAAGTCCTACAGAAAATATAGATTTATTGTAGCGTCCGTCCGGACGCTGTAGTGATGACGAGCCGATTCGTGAACACGTTTAGTTTTAATAACCGGTCACTGTCGGCCGTTACCACGCCAACCAACAAAACAACAATCAATGTTTGAATGAATGAAGAACTTCTCCTCTTGTCTCTCCTCTCTCCAGCTCACACTCTTTACACCTCTCCTGATGCCTTCACTGACTGTCAACACTGTAGGAATCTACACATCTACACTGAACAGGTTTAACAAACAGTAGAGCTGTTACAGTATTATATATGTGTTATAACTTTTCTCCTGATATCGTGTCACCAGTACAACTGGATAATGCTAGCATGCTAGTTGTGAGTGCTAACAGCAGCCATGTTTGTTTGTGTTTTTAACTTTCACTATGAGAATGTTTTGGTGAGGACCGGTTTTGAATCAGTCACCATCATATGGTCGAGAATCAGCGGCGCTCGTGCATGTGAGCGGGGGGGAGGGGTTAGATGGAGTCATGAGGAAAAGCTACATTCAAATTCATGCTGGTTTTCCGAGACTACCAACCCCAGCTTTAAGTACAGTACTCAAGTAAATTCATTTTGTTACTGTCCAGCAATGGTTAAAATGCTGCAGTTAGAAGAGCAGTGGTTGCATTGAAATATAGTGAAGGTAGGTCTAAAGGTGGGAGAAGCTGAAACTGTTCCTATATGTAGGCCTAAAGCAGACAGGCTGACAACAGTCAGAGTGTGTCTGATAAACTGAGAGGTTATGTTTTCCATACAGAGAGAGAGAAATTCCCACGCCTTTTTTTACTTGTAGTTTATTGATATTACCAACATTTGTTTCAGCTCAAAAGCAGTTTTTAAATTAAATTAAATGTGTCAGGGGCAGCTATACCTGACACATGTTCTGCTGTGCATGGGGGGTTACGTGTGTGTGGTGTGTGTGTGTAGGTGTGTGTGTGTGTCTGCGATAGAGAGAGCAGAGGAGAATTGTGAACGCGCGACCATGTAGAGACAGAAATGACATCCCATCATGTAAATAAGATAAATAACAGAAGGATATTTAGTCTGTTAAATAAAAGAACAAGGTATAGACCTGATCCATGAGAGAGGTAACCTTAAATCACTTCTGATTGGACTTCCAAGTGGGGGCGGGACCCGGCGGGTGCGCCCTACATATATCGGCCGGGAAAACACTGTCCGGTATCAGGCTGAAGTCTTACACAGCATGCAGTATGAGACCACAAGTAATGCATATACGCACTTTAAGACCACATCACCTAGTCTAGCATCACTAGAGGACCACGGAACAACTCTGCTCTGCAACCAAAGAGGACACTCGTGCTTCCCTCTCATGCGGGCGCGCGCTCACACACACATACATGAACATATGAACCCAGCAGACCGTTGTATGGTGAAATATAGATTTCCAGATGAAGCACAGTTAAAACAAACGTGACCAGCTTGGACTGAATGAATGTGGGAGGAGTGCGCAGTTCAGTGGACCTGCACTAGACAATGTAGTCCGGAGGAGTCAGCACAGATCCACTGAACTTTCAGCACAGAGCGCCTCGTCAGAAGGTGATCAAATGAATATAAATTGCGTATTGTTCAGTTCATAGGGCGTATTTGAACCGTGACCACTGTATCCAACGGTTCAATACAGATACACATATTGTTGCACCCCTAGTATATATTTATATAGAGTAGAGAGAGGACACTACCCCACCTTTCCTACAAGTTACTTAAGTGTTCATCATACAATGGGAAAAGTACTCTGATTAGATGTAATCTGAATGCTTTTGTGGGAATACTCTGATAACATGTAATCTGATGACTTTAGGAACAGTTACAGGATGGTAGTCTTTCTGATTAGTTTGGAGAAAGAACTCTGATCATTACAGGCATGTCAATTGTGTGGTGGTTAGCACTGACGATCTTCAACAAGATAATTCTTGGTTCACATCCTGGACCGAGGCTTTCAATGTGAGAAACATTTTTTTCACACTGTCTAACATGTGCTTTTAAAAATGTTTCAATGAAAACACCTAAATCTCAGTTAGATATGCACTGCCAGGCAGGCCTGTGGTGAGGTGGCAGGACCTGCGTGCTTTCAGTGATATAGTTTAGGGTTCAAATCCTGGACAGAGACCTGTTGTGTGGTATACAGGTAATGTTTTCATCACTAAGGAGACAAGCTTTGCTTTGGGAGTGCCATTAAGATATACATGAAAAGACCTAAAGAGACAAACAGAGGCAAAGTGGACAGGGCTGCTGCCTGAATCCAATGCAACTGTGGCATCATCACATTCTATAATAATGTAACTTTATGATGTCACAGTACCAACACTGTTTCAGGAGAACATTTCAAATGTCTCATTTCACACAAACCCTCTCTACAAGCAAGTCACTGTTTGATCGTGTCTGCTCGTTGTTTTCGATTGTTTGAACTTTTGCTTCTTGCAAACTTTCACTGGTATCCACTTTGTTGAGATGATGAACTCCAACATGCAGAGAGCTGAGGCTCAAACCGGCGACAGCTTCAAGGCTTCCCCTGTGGACGACGCTTCCAGCCTTTCTGTCCCTGCTGTGGTCACTGTCAGCACTGACCTGGTTGAGGATCTGCTGATCCAGCTGCAACTAAAGCTGCACCCTCTGGAAAGCTACACTAGCGCTCATCTAGACCAACAACAACTGCTGACACTCTGTCTCCACTTGAGTGCAACAACTCTGGAGACCCTGAGGAAAGACCCTGGTGTCTCTGTGGACGAAGACCTCTCTCCTCCTTCCTGTGAGGTTTGGAAAGCTGTCGCGTTTCTCGTCTGCAGCGTCATGGAGAGGTTTGGGACAACAAACCGGATAAGGAAGCTAGTGCTGAACAAAGACCCGGCACTCCTGAGCTTCATCCCAGACCAAATCATTGAGTCTGTCCTTCAAATCTACAAGGACCAGTCTGAAGATGTGTGGATTCCCCCACAGATACCCTTTGATGAAGACGGCCTGCTGTTCTCCCAGTTTCTTCCTGAGAACATCAAGGAGGAAATGTTGGAGCAGTATGGACCCTGGATAAGACGCATGAAGGTCTTCCAGAGAGCGTTCCCAAAAACATGTGAAGAGGAGGAGAAAAGTGCAGATGATACCTGCTGCCTGCAGCAAGAACCTTGCAGTGAGGACCACAAACAAGTCTCTGAATCTGAAGAACAACAATCTGATGATGGAGCCCAAAACCTACAACTACCTGAACTGTCTGTTGACCAGCTTATGACTAATGATGACCAAACTGCAGAACAAAATCTGCAGACTAACAGAGCTGTGGTGGAGCAATCCACTATCAAACAAGTCCTGTTGAAGCTCTTTAAACCCCCAAACTTCTGCACACCGAGGAGCCAGAGGAGCCAGGACTTTGATGATGAGATGGTGGAGCACATCCACATGCTGCTCCAAAAGGAGGCTAAGAAGTACGGGAAGAACCGAATCTTTCTTGAACACCTCAACCGCCTCAAAGACCCGAAAGAAGAGGTCAAAATTAGCCAGAAACTGCATCGGCCAATCAAAGCCAGACTGAGAGATGTTTTGCCGAACACCCGCCTGAAGAGAGAAGACCTCATGGAGGACGCTCAGGCTGCTTTGTCAGCCTGCAGTCTCATATCTTCAGAGATCATGAACTATCTCAAGCCATCTGTGAGTTTTGCGCCTGACACAAAGCCAGGAGACGAGACCCCATACAGCCTCAACATCCCCATCAAGAGGGAAACGACAGAACCAGGCAGAGAGCTGACCCAGCTGGAGCTGCATGCACAGGAGCAGCAGGCAGGAACCAGAGAGAAGGTCCATACAGAGGAAACCAAGAGGAACAGGATCATCTCTTGGTTCTGTAAACCTTTCAAGAAAAATAAATAGAACAAAGAACAAAGACAATAAGCCCAAGCATCAACAGCTGGGGCTCACTGCAAAATAAAATTTGGCTTTTGCCAGCATTAAGTTGTTGTTGTAGTTGTGAATGTGTTGCAATAAAATGTGCTTAAATGCATCATTGAATTCAAGGATTTATGTTGTATGGCAGCTAAATGTCAAGGTCCAACTCACATCAGCTTATGGGTCTGTGTTCTTCTCAAAGGGCGAGTAACTCTTTACACCCAATACAAGTCAACTCTTTGTGTTCCAAGAATAAAAGAATCAGGCCTACATTTAAAACTCACTTACAGAGTGGCTCCTTGCAACCTGCAGCCCTGGTAATAAATAATAATCTGAAGTAATATTAATAGATCTAATCTTTAGTAACTGATTATCAACAAGTCTTTGCTGACTAAATGCAAAAATCAAATGGTCAAAAACTAGATCTGGCTCCAGAGGTCAAACAGCAGACAGCGCTGGTTTCACAGCAGTTTTCTTAAAGCGATCCTGCTTCTTCCTCAGGACACTAAACTGATCATATTTGTGACAGTTCAAATATCAGGGTTTGAATTCAGGCCCTTGAACCTTGAACCTTGAACCTTCTTATATAATGTGTTGATGCTGGTGTTCCATTCATCTTGATATTTCACTGATACAGTAACACTCATTTACTTATTTTGATTTATTAGCCTTGTTGGTGTGCAATTGTGTTTGTAGAACACCCATCCATTATCTTGACCGCGTATCCGTTTTGGGTCACGGGGGCCTGGAGCATATCCCAGCTGACTTTGGGCGCAAGGCAGGTTACACCCTGGACAGGTCGCCAACCAATCACAGGGAAAACATGGAAAGACAGACAACCATTCACACACACACTCACACCTAAGGGCAATTTAGTGTCACTAATTAACCTGGAGTGCATGTTTTTGGACTCTGGGAGGAAGCCGGAGTACCTGGAGAGAACCCACGCATGCACAGGGAGAACATGCAAACTCCACACAGAAAGACTCCTCCTGGTCAAATATGAATCCAATACAAGTGGAAATTGTTCCATTAGATTATTACTTGGGTTAAAGTCAGGGTGCAAATTGCCGCGGGGGGGGTGGAGGGGATTTCCCCCCCTCTGATTTTTGCATCCCCCCCTCTGGTTGTACAGTTTTTATCTCCGGGGGGGGGATACGTCTCATCCCCCCCTCTGGTAATATTAAATGCATTACACAACAATATAGTTTAGGCTACGTTTTAAGTTTACTAGCAACGTAATGAGAGATGTCTACTGACATGAAACGGCAACAAAGCATTTCCTCATTTTTTCAGCAAAAATTGAACTGAAAAAGTCAAGAACAGATAATGTGAGGGATAACGACATCCAGCTGCCAGCATCTCTGGAGATTCCACAGGTGGAAGATGCAGCTCTATGTTCACCTATGCCTCCGCCCTCCTCTCCCTACTGCCAAAGCTTGGTGGTAGGAGGTTGCATCGAGCCTCTGATCGATGGAGAGAGGAACGCGCATTGATCCAGCTTAAATTAACGGGAGGATGGCTAAAACTGTGAAAAAGTTGAATGGTCATAAAGGTCATACAAAACAACCACATGAAGCTGCTCAGTGTTCATGCAGACAGAAAGCTGCTGTAAACCATGTCCCTGCTGTAAACATGAGAGGAATGCCAGCTAGGGTGAGACTTTAACTTCTAATCACCGTCTCAGACAAATGAAATTCCTGCCGTGATGAGGACGCTGACCGAGAACAGGATCCGTCTGCAGCCGCTCTGATTGGTCCGTTTGCTCCTTTGGTTATGTTCTATAATGACTTTAATCCTCCGCTCTCATGCTGGCTTTAGGTGCTGAGGACGGTTATTTTAACTCTCATAGTGAATGTCAGCTCTGATCTCTGCAAACACACGCTCAGATTAGACTCCTTCAGTTAAACTCATAATCTGTCACAGTGACGCCTCACACTGGATTATTAGCTCTAGACCTTAATCTATTATAAACACTCCGGCTCACTCAGTCAGGAATAATCACACTGACAAACTTTATGCTGCACACTTCTTTATTTTCCTACAGTCACACAGCAAAATAAGAGCTCTGCACACCTGGAGTTAACATGTGACCTAAATGAACCAATCACAGGCGGACGGCTTTGAGCAGCTGGAAACAATCCTTATTCCCACAGGCATGTTCCCTCTGGACCATCGCTCATCATCCAGAAGTCATGCATGCTGGTCTCAGTCTTTCCATGCATCATCACATTTCTACATTTGGACTTCTTTTAGCCTCGATCAACGTGCAGAGGTGTGACACTTCCTGTCCTCAGTCCACAAGTTGGGACTAATAGAAACATGAAGGGACTGCCTGACATCGCTCTCTCTCTCCTCTGTTACAGACGCAAACATAGTGCATGCATCTCAGAGATGAAGGCAGTGAGTGCATTTCTGCAGAGCTGTGGATTTATAAGAAGACATATCAAAGAAATAAAAGATGGTCATATTTCTTTGTCTTCATTAAAAAGGGCTCCCTTCAACTCCTCTCTCAGTCTCCATGCTCTCTCATTCGTCAACACCCACCGGTTGTGTTTTCAGAACACAGCACTGAGCAGGAGCTCTGGACAGCTGGAGTCATGTGACCGAAGTTTTCCCGCAGTAATCACTGAATCAAGGATTCTCCTCCTCCTCTCCTCATCCATGTTGTCTTTCTGGTCCTCTGAAAACCTCTGACCTGTTGACTCCAGGCCTGGCTCCGCTCATCATGACTTTGGTTTGTTGTTGTAGCTAAGTGAAATACGATCTGGTGATAACACAGAGTGTTTTATTCTGAAAATTAACCGGATGTTTTCATTTTGTTTTGGTGAAACCTGACTTCCTGTCCCGCTCCATCTGCTCTGTTGAGATTGATGCGTCGTGCTCCGGCATTCGGCAAAAATAGAAGTCTTGTGTATCTGATCCGGAGGACTCCGACCTGCCGGATCAGAGACACAGCCGGAACGCAACAGAGTGGATCCAGTGGAAGTTAACACATTGACTAGAATAGAAACCTATCAGATCTGGTGCTGTGACGGATCGGACATGGATCTGTTGGAATTTGGCCATGTGTTGTTTGTCCTGCTCTCTTTCTCTCCTTCACTTGCATAAAGACATAATTAGGTTCAAAGTTCATATGACTTGTACTTTTTGACACTATTGCTCCTACAAATCAGATCATTTAATGTTTTAATAAACATGGTATGGAAGAGGACAACAACCCTCCCTCTCTTCTTCTTCTTCTTGCATTTCACACGTCCTCTCTCTATCACAAAAACATGTCTGCTGCTAGTTTGTCCGCTCTGAGCTGCTATAGAAACATGGCGGTGCAAGATGGCAGCCTCGGTGGAAGTGGACATGCTCCTATGTAGATATAAAGACTCATTCTGTGTTCATAAAAATAGAATGATCATTACATTCAGGTGATTAAAGACTTTTTTAAACAGACTTTATAAAAACTCTGATCTATTAGGGGTTTTTTTTTGACAGAAATAATATTTAAATCAACCATCAAGTTCAAACATTCACAGATTAAATAATGTCCTCACTTCTCTTGGTATCATCTCTCCTCCCTCTCTCTGTCCTCCATAAACTTTTATCTGGGTAACGTGCCGTATATGTTATTTGTACATGCTGAATGTGTCAGGACAATAAATGTGTGCAGCTTTGTAGTCTGAGAAATATGTCCCCACAAACATATCGTCTCTCTCTCCCTCTCTCTCAGTTCAATGGCAGGCTCACGGGGCTGTTTGTCTGTTTGCATGTGGAGCTGTTCAGTCAGGTACGATCACACGTGCAGACACATGTTAAAACCAGGTGAACATAGGCTCAGTAAGTAAGTTTGTTCACACTGCAGAGTTTCTACTTTCACTACAAACTGAAGCAGAGGATCCGTCTTCTGTCCCGGCTGCAGGGTTTATTCAGACTCAGTCTGCGAGAGGACAAAAGAGAAGAAGGAGAATAAAAGAAGATGTATTATCATTGGTGTAACATGTAGACATGATGAGATTCAAATTATTCTGTTAGAACCATGTTTCATATAAAAACGTATTCTGGTATCTTAAAGGCTGTTTGATTAGAAACTGGGTATAACCCCCAATTCACACAGGATGCGCTACGTTGCGTTACGGCTGTGCAGCGTGTTTGCTCCGTCCGACGGCGTGCGCCCTGCTACACAGGACGTCTGTTTGGAGCGGAGCGCCAGCTCAGAGCAGCCAGGATCAGCTGGGTCCAGCATAGAGAGAACTACACCCAAAAACATTTTACAGAGCCTTTCTGTGGTTGAGTCATTAGGAAAGTATTATGTTACTTTGTGCTTTAATCATCACTGAGTATGCTGCATCACTATGAAGGTTAATATGAATAATTCTGCTCTATTTTGTTGTCCTGTTACCTTCTGACAGTGATCATCTTAAAGTCCTGTTACCTTCTGACACAGTGATCATCTTAAAGTCCTGTTACCTTCTGACACAGTGATCATCTTAAAGTCCTGTTACCTTCTGACACAGTGATCATCTTAAAGTCCTGTTACCTTCTGACACAGTGATCCTCTTAAAGTCCTGTTACCTTCTGACACAGTGATCATCTTAAAGTCCTGTTACCTTCTGACTCAGTGATCCTCTTAAAGTCCTGTTACCTTCTGACACAGTGATCATCTTAAAGTCCTGTTACCTTCTGACACAGTGATCATCTTAAAGTCCTGTTACCTTCTGACACAGTGATCATCTTAAAGTCCTGTTACCTTCTGACACAGTGATCCTCTTAAAGTCCTGTTACCTTCTGACACAGTGATCATCTTAAAGTCCTGTTACCTTCTGACACAGTGATCATCTTAAAGTCCTGTTACCTTCTGACACAGTGATCATCTTAAAGTCCTGTTACCTTCTGACACAATGATCTTATCTTAAAGTCCTGTTACCTTCTGACACAGTGATCATCTTAAAGTCCTGTTACCTTCTGACACAGTGATCATCTTAAAGTCCTGTTACCTTCTGACACAGTGATCATCTTAAAGTCCTGTTACCTTCTGACACAGTGATCATCTTAAAGTCTTGTTACCTTCTGACACAGTGATCATCTTAAAGTCCTGTTGTAGTCTACATGGATCACAGATATGTGTCTGTTTGTAGCTTATATCCATAATCAATGAGTATTTCTGATCTATACGATCTTTAAACAGTAGGGAGTCCATATATGATGTTTTATTTTAAAATTGGCAGATGTTGCATGCAATCCTTTTGCCTGACTTCCTGTCCAGGTCGGTCCTTTCTGTGTAGATTGAAACGTGCTGGGCGGGGGCTTCGTTGAAAATAGACTTGAAGCGTATCTCTGGTAGAACAGCGGGGGGCACGCTCCCGAGACGGAGCTGAGACATGCCACTAGAATGGGAACGTATTGGCTGCAACATGTGCGGCACAGCCGTAATGTGACGCGGTGCATCCTGTGTAAATTTGGGGTAAGAAGAAAGAAATCAGCTGCAGAGGAGGACCCTTTTCTCTTGCTCAGAGACAGAGGAGTCGCCCCCTGCTGGACATTACAAACAATGCTCCTCTGTAATGGCTCCACTTCTTCTATGCAGTCTATAAACTGGTTTCACTGGAACCCAGTTTATGGCTCAGTTTATAAAATACAAGAATATAAATGTATGAAGTTTCACCTTTCCAAACTCTCTGCTCTTGGTTCTCATCTTGTTGATCTGAGACTCTGCGATGTCCGCTCTCTCCTGAGCCTCCTCCAGCTCGTGCTGCACCTTCCTCAGCTTGACCAGGTGAGTGTTGGCCTGCTCCTCCTGCTCAACATGCAAATAAAAAAATCATTAAGACTCAAAGAAAACACAGAATCCCTCATTCTCTCGTCCGATCAGATCTTACAGCTTCTTCGTTCTGCCGCTTGTAGGCTTTCACTTTGAGCTGCAGCTTGTCCACCAGGTCCTGCAGCCTGACCACGGTCTTCTTGTCCTCTTCGGTCCGGTACGTCAACTCCTTCACTCGTCTCTCGTACTTTCGGATCCCTTTCACGGCTTCGGAGGATCTCTTCTGTTCACTCTCCAGCTCTCCCTCCAGGTCATGGACCTGTCACAAAGAATCATAACCATCCTCAGGCGTCACTTCTTCCTCTCAGTGAATCTCCACAGAGCACACACGGACAGGTTTCATACCCGAGCCTCCAGTTTCTGCAGCTGCTTCTTGCCCCCCTTCAGAGCCAGGTTCTCAGCCTCGTCCAGACGGTTCTGCAGGTCCTTCACAGACACCTCCAGGTTCTTCTTCATCCTCTCCAGGTGGCTGCTGGTGTCCTGCTCCTTCTTCAGCTCCTCTGCCATCATGGCTGCCTGCATGCACACAGTTTCATTTATAACACAACACTAACGTTAACTACCGACTGACCTGAAGCATCACCATTCACAGAGGCAGCTGGATACTCTTCCCATTCTCTTAACAGAAACTATAATCCCAGCATTAAAGTAGTGACAGCTTCAGAGGCTTAAAGGAGTGAAGGATGTTTACGTCAGTGATGGCCTTCTTGGCCTTCTCCTCTGCGTTTCGAGCCTCTTGGGTTGCGTCGTCCATCTCTCCCTGCAGTGCGCTCACGTCCGCGTCCAGCTTCCTCTTGGTGTTCAGGAGACTGGTGTTCTGCAGCCACAGAGAGATTAAACCTTTAAACACCAGGTCACATGATTTCATCAATGCACTCATAAGAGTTAAAAACTGCGGACAAGTTCATGACTCATTTTATTATCACGCCCTGCTCTGACATCCTTGCACCCTTTTTGGTTTGAGGGATGTGACCTCCAGGGTCTGTATGCACGTCCAGCCATTAGCGATGAAAACGGGCCGTTTGTACTGATGGTAAGAAAAAGATGGATTAGCGGTCTGCATGATCCAGGTTAACACCCCAACAAAGCATTACATTTAATGAAGGTAGACCCCACCATTACAGGTGCTAACAGCAGGATTACCTCACCTGTTAGGCTGTTTAAAGGATGGAGGACATCGTGTTTATGTGTTACTGTTTAAGACCAAATATGAGAAGACAACGGATATTTAGGGATCAAACGAATCCTTTGGAAAAGTATTACAATGTGAAATATACAGCAAATTTAGATTTAGGAGACACAACATAACTCTTAGGTAACCTACCAGCAACACCGTGAAGTGAATCCTTCCCAAACAACTCTGTTAACAAGTCCTCATCCTTCAATGGGGGGACAAGTGGTCCTCCATCTTATTTTTATTATTTAATAATTATTATTTTAATCATTATTATTTTTAATCATTGCTTTAACATTTATTCATCTATTTATTTCTTGTATTCATCTGATCTTGTCAACCCTACCTTATTTTTAACTTTTCTTTCAACTATTAATTATTATATTAATTATACTGTATTGATTTGATTTGATTTGATTTTTAAAGCTGCTGTGAGGAACTTTTGATTTGTATCGATGCTGGTGCCCCCGTGTGGACAAAGTGATACCTCTTATCTCTTGTCCTATACATGCAAAAGTAATGTTTTCACTAAAAACCTCATCCTGTTGTCTTTTAACAGTTAACATTATCAGAAAATGTTATTATTTTCCATGAAAACAGTCAAATAAAGGCTGTTTCTGAAGCGAGATTTCCATCATCTGGTCTGGCACCTACCCCCTCAAGGCGGTTTCAGGCACTCAAAATGACAACAGAGAAGGTGTTAGTGTTGTTGCTGATGGTCTTGTTTGCTATTGAAGGTCATAAAGAGGCATCAGTATCATTTTCAGTCTGTTTCTCAGCCAGTTCAAAACTCCTCACAGGGCCTTCTAGTATTTTATTTATAATCATGGCTTTTATAATTTTACCATTGCTGTTGTTTTCTGTCTCTGTTATTCTGTGAGGCACTTTGGGCTGCATGTTTATATGTATGAAAGGCGCTTTATAAATAAAGTTGAGTTGAGTTGAGTACCATGTTGGTGTGGTGCTTGTTGCTCAAAGCCACTTTCATGTTGCTGATTTTATTTTGTAGGTCTTCTACTGAGCGCGCTCAGAAACACCACACGCATTTACCTGGTTCAAGATCTGAATCCAAACTTTCCCTTTCTCCTTGTTTGTTATCTTTGAGGATTGACTTGCTGATAACAGCTGTTTGTTCATTCTAGATTCTTCTAATCAAATGTCCATTTCTTCTTGATCTTCTCTCAGTCACACCGATACCACTCGCCATGTTTATTGTTGTTTATGTGTAGTAGGAATGCGCAGTTTGAATTTGTTGGATCAGGGTTTTCCAGGAGGTTCCCTGGACATATGTCGTTTTCCACCAGCCTCACTTTCATGATGCAATTAGTTAATTGGCCAATTATTTACAGTCGTGCATGCGGCTAACGCTACGGCCAAATGGGTCGTTCCATAACGGTACGTTAAGACTGATGGTCCCCTTTGTGTAACGGCTGGACGTGGATACGGGCCCTGACATTTAGTCCACAGATCAGGTAACGTACTGAATGAGCGTCCAGAAGATGTAGTTTGGAGCTCACATTTTTACAAGCTTAGGCAGCAACATGGTGCAGAATTTAAATATTTTATATATTTTATATACAACAGTTGATTGATTAAAAAAAAAAAATCACATACATCAGTCTGCTTGTCTTCATGTGTCTATGCTTCAGTGAAGCAAACTAAGATGAGACAAAATAGATCTCTACTTTTAAGAGTAGTCTTCAAACTTTCATTTTTGATAAAGCTTATAGTTAGAGCTGGATCAGGCTTGGACCAGCTCTTAGCTATGCTGCTATAGGCTTAGACTGCCGGGGGAACTGACAC